>NW_015505954.1:254545-289675 GCF_001515645.1 Sinocyclocheilus grahami
ATATATATATATATATATATATATATATATATATATATATATATATATATATTATAAATTTGATTCTGTAAAGTTAATGTATGAATGTTGGTTTATATTTGATTGTGATCCTTCTGATTGCTTATTTGTGTGTGTTGTTAATTTATTTGAACAGTGAGATACTTGACAGCTATTCAAATGTTTTACAATCAGTCATAAGATGCCAAACATCACGTCAATTTAATAGCTTTCCAGAAATAAAAATTGAAATAATATTAAGAATAAAAATCACATATGAATGAAACAAAGTTTTCATAGTTGTGAGCATATGAGACAGAGTAAAAATGAGAGACAAGGTGCACCAGTATCCTTTCTGAAAATATCACTGGATATGTTATATGCAAAATGTATAAGAATTTAAGGTATTGAGATATTGTTTGATTAAATAATTACCAAATTTATTTCAATTTCAAATTTAATATTTGAATGTAAGAATTGTTTTTGTTTTCATACTCGGTATATGCACTTTCAGGTTCATGTCTGTTTATTTGGCCTTATGTCCATTTATACTTTTGCTTGTTGCAAATTGGAACTTTGTAACAAAAAATTTGAGATTGCTCAAGCAGCCTCAATGTTTATTGGGTTTCATATAGGACCGGGTGCCACATTTTGATTTGATTCTGATTCACAAGCTCTTGATTTGTAACTCGTGCCATACAACATTAAGGGTACATTTTCTTAAAAAAAAAGATTAAAATATTGATTGTTGTAGTTTAGGAATTGATATTGGATTAATCAGTAAACAATATTTTTACCAAGCAATGCATTACAAAAAAAAAGAGGAAGTTAAGCATTTGAAAAAAAAAGTGTGCATTTAGAAATTTCTATACCTCACCTTCCACCTCTTACCCATAATACATACCACAAACCCTAATGTCCAGTGGTATGAGGTTCATATTGCTACTTGACAGGACAAATGGGGAATGGAGGGAGAAAGCAAGAGAAGTTGAGTGAGAGAAAGAGAGAGGAGAGTGATGTCTAACTATATCTACTCTCTGTAACAGGACTCCATGTCTGGTTCAGAACAGCCTGTGACATCAGCATATCATGAACATACTTCAGAGCCGGCAGCTCTTACTGTTGGATTAAACCAAAGTCTCTTTAAGGCAAGTCAGTCCAGCTGGTGGCCAGAGGGCTGCTATTTTGAAGTCATGCAAGTAAACTCTGTAAACTTTGATTACAATTTGTCCATTTTATTTCTGTATACTCTTAAGTACTATGTTCTTTATACTATCTGTGATAAACAATCTTTACATGTTAAACAGTCTTTAAATGGTCATTTTAATTCATAAATTGCTGCTATGAAAATCCAAAATCCCTGCTATGAATGTCCACACACAGACTGTGGGCATAAGTAAAAAAGTTCAAGAATTGACTGCAAGAAATATTCAATGAAAAGCAGCCAAAGCCTGCTCGAAAAATGGCTAAATGTCGCTAGATGATGTCATGTGCTAATTAGTATGTTCATGACGTCATCATTCCATAATTGCATACTGCCTAGAGTCAGCTCTTTACATCTGTGCTCACATACTGTATTTTAATACATCCAAATTCCCAATAAAGCTGTTCTCATTTTCACATGTTTCTCTTTTTGTGAAATAAGTATGAAATAGTGACTGAAATGCAACCTATTATGACTGTTACTTCCAAGCTGCATTTATGCACTGCTAAAATCATGATTTATAACCACAACATTGCCTGACTTGTTTGTATCCCATACATTTATTAAATGCACAGCACAGCCTTCATATTATATTCTCTTCTAAGGGAAGAAGCTAAAGGAAGTTGCTAGATTTGTTGTGTGTGCTTTTTGAAAAAGTCCCTAAAGGGGTATGAAAGGTCACTCAATCTAGCAGCTGTTGCGAAGTTGGCAACACTGACAGCAACTACCAATAAGTAAGATGCTTTCCTTGTAATCAAGTGGGTCCTGTACTGTCATTTAGTAATGTTGCTAATTTTCAGTGATGATAAAGGGTCTGCTCAGGGTTGCAGACGTGAGCTCCTAATCATTTTTGTCCTAATCACTCTGAGGTGTGAGGGACTAGTGACCATAAAGGAGATACCACAACTGCTGTTCACACACTCTGCATGCCATGACATTACACACGTGTGCTCTTGGACTATTTATAGAGCCTTACTCTTATCCACTTGTTTATTTTCATACAGATTGCACAGGACAAACTGTGTTGACATTTAATTTAATAAGAAATATGAGTGAATACAAGCAATGTCCATTTGGTACTATTAGAAAACTGCATTGTACTTTTTTTGTACCATTTAACTTCTCTGTCTTTCAAGGTCTTCCAGCCCTCTGCGTATTCCCTTGCCACCGAAAATCTCCACGCATAATCATTGTCAACGCTGATTTGTTTCACCCTGACAAGTAAGTCAATCCTCTTCTTTGGACTGATGAAGTATCAATTATTTTGTTTCATAAGTGTTTTGTGTTAAATTTTGTAGGCTTTTAAACAATGTTTTTTTTTCCTTCTTACAGGCATGGATCTGATGAATTCTAATAATATATGAATTATATGGGCAACATATGGATTATTTATATTGCAATTAATTGTATTCTATCAATTGCAGGCACACTGACAGGAAAAATTGTAATCGAACCACCAGCAAAACTGTGTCGTTTGTCAGGATTATAATTTGTCCCTAAGTGGTGCACCTTCTCATAACCTGACGGATGTGCCGCGAACATATAACAATATATCATACCTCCCAGAGTCCACTGGGAACTCTGCAGATGATGCATATTAACCGTCTGAGTTCATGCTATGAAGGAGAGAGTGAACATGACCTAGTTTAATGGCCTTTAATTCACCTTCACAAGCAGTAAAGGGAAAAGTGGAGGGGGATTTGCTTGGAAGAATAGGGTCCACCTGCTCATAAGAATTAATGTAATTCAGTGGCGAAATTCAGTGAGCTCAGCATACTGTTGTGCAGTGTGATTCAAGACTCGCACAGCACAATACATCATAAAGACACTCTAAAGCAGAAAGCCACACGTCCCACAAACATCCTGCAGCTGAGGTAACGCAAATGTCTTTTACAGTGAGATCATCAGATTTTGATATTTGATGAAGCGCAGAAAAGAAACATATGGAGAAGGTTTTTCATGGATGTAACCAAAATATTCAAAATTTGTGGTACCATATGTACAAAAAGTACAAGTATCAGTCATTGGAAAAACCCTTATCAACTGCTCGCTAATATGAAAATTGGTGCGGTCGTGTTCCCCCTCAAACTCTATTTGGTTACGCCCCGATTTTTAAGAGTACAATGGACATGCACGGATGGAAGGACAATTGAAAAGAAAAGGCAAATCACCAGAGAATATTAGTCACTTAACGAGATCAATTTAATGTGTTGGAGGAGAAAATGTTCAATATGAACTTTTATAGACCAAATTGCACAAGTGTGACTAATGATCACCATCAATATCGGCCAATTTAAAATGTCTGATGCCAACATGATCATGCCCTCTTGATATGTACCAAGTACTGACACTATTCCTCTCTTTGACAAGAGGTAGGAGAAGGATCCTGATCCTCCCAGTCTGTAGCTTCTTGAGACTTAGAAACTTGAGATGTTTCAAACAAATCAACCTCCACAAACAGCAACAAGTATAACCCGGCTTGTTTGGTCCTCTCGAATTGTGCAAGCCATGCAAAAACTGCAGCATTTTGGCAGCCGCCCCATTAGGAAAGTGTAGGACGGTGGGCTCAGGAGTAAACAGCTAGAGAGAGGGACAAGGTAGGTATAGTAGGGGGAATGATTGCAAGAGACTTACCAATCAGAAGTGTGACGACCAGACCGGCGTGGACTACATCGCCGGACCGCGCAAACCTGTGCAAGAATGATCTTCTATCTTGCAACCCCATGTCAGTCTGTCTGCCCACTTGTGCCTGTCTGTCTGTCCCTGGTCAAGTCCTCCACTGTACGTCTTGGGTGGGATACTGTAGGTCTGAGGGGCCACAGGGGACCCGGCAAAAAATCAAAACAGAAAGACAAGACTTTCAGTTGTGGAAATCTTGCAGAGTATCTCCCTGCCCTTGATCCTCCTGTGTGGTGTGTCCCGGTAAGGGAGAGAGAAGGAACTAGAGAACAAGGAATACTGAGGCAGCACCTGATCCGTTGCTTGATCTTCAGATCAGTGGCTCTCAGTTGCCGGCAGTGTCTCGCTGATACTCTTTCTCATTCACCGTGGTTGTAGACGCAGGAAACGCTGCGTTCATTCAGCAGCAGCTGCAGTGCAGAGCTCCACATTCAGTCTGGGGAAGAGACTGTCTGTCTTACCCCTGAATAGGTGCCGCATGCTGGGATGAGTGGCCAGAGGAGGGGTGGAGGGGGGGCGGTGTGTCTGTAGCCGGTGCAGGAAAGAATGAGCCACTGCAGAGGCATGGGACGAGTGAGAGGGAGAGAGAGAAAGACGGAGAGAAATAAGGGAGGGCGGGAGAGTGTATGAGGTGGGGATGGGTGTGTGATGGGGGGGGGGGGGGTTGTCTTTTAGACTAATCACATCTGTGGAGATCATAAAACCTTAAGTGTGTCCACTTATAGCCTGTGCCTGTGAGCATAGGATTGTTTCTTTCTGCCCATATCTGTTTCAGTATCGGAGTACGAATGTATGATTTCTTCAGTTCGGTCTGTTCTGTTCTCATTAGTTTACATTTACTGCTGCCTTCTGTGTTTTGCCTTCCCTACTTTTTCTTTCTAAGTTATCCCCACAAAAATATTTTATTGCTCTGAAGTTGCTCTTTCACATCTCAGGAGCAAGGTCAGAAATTAAACATGACGCAGGGCACAAACTGCACTTACAGTGGCAACAACGTCCCAGATATTTAAAATGTGGGGTCCCTGTAATAAATTTCCGTTGATTTAATTGTTATGTATCATTTTATATATTTCAGTTTTCATTTTCATTTTGTGTTTTAAGTCTTCTTGTAGGTAAAGTACAGGGGTCTCATATTTTCCAACAAATACAAGTCACAAAAAATATAATGCTTTAAAAAACAATTATGTGACTTAAATCACAGTCAGCCTTTGTAATTATGAATTATTTACAATTTAAGAAATGTCTAGATTATTTTTAAAGAAAGAAAAGAAAGACAAAAATACTGGTTAAAATATTTTGCACTGTAAATATATTAAGACTAAAATACAGTGTACTTTATTATTATTATCATTATCATTATCATTATTATTATTATTATTATTATTATGTTTATGAATAAAACATTTTATTCTAATTTTATTAACACTGTATTTAAATTATAATATACAAATTAAATAATTGGATTTTCCAAATAAATAAATAAATAAATAAATTAATTAATTAATTAATTAATACAATTAGAAACAGAATACCTGTGAACATAGGGCATATAGACAAGGTCTATTCCTGAGATTTCTTCTTACTCCCTATTTAGTGCACTATGTGACATTCATTACACAGGGAATAGTGATTGATTGGACAAGTGTGCAATTTGGGCCAGCAACGGTGTCACTGGGGGTGGGGTGTGTCCAGGGGGAAAATATTGTCCCTTTAATAAAGAGGTTAATTTCTGACAATTCTCAGGAGTGTTTGCCTCCAATGTTGCTCCTAGAATTCCATCAGTGAAATTAAAATAGACTCAAATTGTCATTATAAAGTAATAATAACGAGCTAGCAAATTAACAGCGATAACATAACCCAGATAATCTTTGGTATCTTGGCAAATCTGAGTATAGTTTGAGACATTCTTGAGACCTCCTTTGAAACTCTGAAGGAGACACATGCAACCCCCCCCCCCCTGTGGAGAAACATTTGAGAAGACCTCTGAGACGCAGGACACAAGCAAAAGTCTTAATTTAATCTCATTGCATCTAGGAAAAATAATTATATAAAAAAGCCACCCACCCACCATCCTATGAATATCTACCTCTTTCTGTCTGTTTCTCTATTTGGAGCTTTGCCAGGCCATGAGTAAAACCAACCACAGACCACTCTGCATGACTGGATCAATGATTAAGGTTCCAGGAAGAGAAGCTGGATCAAACACCGCCTAGCTTGCCTGAAATACTAAATATGCATGATAAATGAAGTAATGGACACTTGTGAGTCCTGTAGTATCCCAGCTGAGCTCATTCAGGATATCAAATATATTATGTGCATAATTTATGATGCCATTTTATTTTCTGTAGTAATGCATCCAGACGGTTTTGTTTTCCATAGTGGCCATTTTAGGTTTGTAAACAAATGACTGGCTGTTTGCTCAAACCTTCCCTCTCTCTGTGACACTATTTATATCCTGGCCCCCATGATATTACGTTAGATTCAACACAAAATGTAATTTATGAATATTATTTAATAACTATTTATTAAAGAATATAATTAAATACCATAAATATAAAAAACATTATTAAAATAAAATAATAATAATCAAAAGAAAATATGTATTTGTTTATTTATTTATTTATTACTAGCACTAGATTTATCTATTAGGTCAATATATCTATTGTTTATTTTAGCTCACAAATGATTGCATTTCCCTATTAAATTTATATCCTTTTTTAATCAAGCATACCACAAGCTCCATACTTTAGATTTATTACAAGCCCAAGAAAATGTTGTGTTAAGCATTCTGTAGCCTCAGCTTCAGACAACACATGCTCACAGACTGCAGTCTTTCCATTGACCGTCCCATGCACACAGTACACAAACATGGCAAAAACTGGCGGAAAACTCTAGCTCTGATTGGCTGAATGCTCCATGCACATTATGTTATAAAAGTACTTAAATGTTTGTAATTTTGGTGCCATCAAATCTTTGAAAGATACAAATGCTTGAGGCGCTAGGTATCAATAATTCTAGATATTTATGAGCAAAACTGTATATTGCTCATTGTTTTGAGTTAGATCTGTAAAATATAGGCACTTATTCACTTATTCCATTACATAATTTTTAATACAATTTCAGTTTCTATTTAGCCATTGTTAAAGGTTGCATAAAACATAATGACCTGTGGTTGGTAGCTTTAATTGTCATTCAGAAGTCTTCCTATTGTAGTTGGTGGTTCTTGTCCAGAACTTCCTCTGCAAAGTGGAACAGACTTCATTCTGCTAAAAAGCCTGGCTCTGTGAGTCTAAGCAATCTGAAACGCACAATCCCATGGATTATTTGATTATTTGTGTCTCATCTCCCCAGAATTGTAAAAATTGGATTGAACAGCAGATGAGCCAGCAAGTGCAGCTGTTAAAGGGAAAGCTTAATACAAGGGGATGTGGTCTGGGACCCTTGTGGTCAGGGTTTTATATACTATGATACTTGGCTAGTCAATCACTTTGGCCATTCAAGACATATGTGGCTTATCTAGACAACAACATAACAGTTATGACTCACCTGTCAAATTAATATGGCATACTATAGCCAAAAATGATAGGTTATCCTAGAATTTCTCACTTACCACTGCATATTTCACATACTGCTTTTCTCACACTATATAATAGGTAAGTGTACATATATAGGGTTGGTTTATTTTATTGTCTGGAAAAAGTAAGTATATGTTTTGTTTCTGATGACTGTGATTAAATCATTAGGCCTGATCGTGGGGAACCTTTGCTGATGAACAGCACCCTTCGTGATGCAGATGTGATACCAAAAAGAGATAGCAGCTGTTTCACAGACATATGATCCAAACAGAGACACACACACACACACACACACACACAGATATCTGACTGACAGAATGTCATCCTGTGTGGGCCGTTGTGATTTATAGGATAGCACTCGACATCAACCCCCTGTGGTCACACACTTGTACACCCACAATCAGGACAATGTGACCTTGGGAGTCCATATAACAGCATATGTGTGTGTGCTTCTGCAAGGGTGGAGTGTGAGAGAGAGAGAGAGAGAGAGAGGGAGAGAGAGAGAGATTCCCATAATGCAATCTACTGTATAGAACCAGTAAAAACGAGAGAGAGAGAGGAGAAGAGAGATGGAGGGTGGAGATGAAGAATGGAGGAAGGCATTAACAAGACAGAGTTTGGGACACTTCGGAGCAAGAAACACAATCACTGGCTTTGGATTGAGATTGACCACGTAATAGTGAAGCAAAATAGAAGAATATTGCATTAACATGACCTTGATATGGATGGATTTCATCTGGAAGTCACACACGGGATGCCATGCATCAAATTAATGATATGCAAGTACTGGAATGCATGAAATGTTGTCAAATGAATAACAAACAGTAATTGCGTAGATGCTGGACTCCCATGGACTGCGCCAGTGAGGGGAGCATGATGTTGCAAAACTTAGCCAGAAGGGAAAGGCAGAGAGGAATGGAGGGGAGGGGCGGAGGAAGAGGAGGAGAGGTGTAGAGGACAGCAGGAGGAGGGAGAAAGCGAGCCGGAGAGGTAGAGAGTGAGAGTCTCTGCATTTCAAGTGCTTAACAGTGACCTTAGAATCTCCCTCGATGTGTTTCACTCTCTTGCTCTCTCTCACTCTGCATTAAAGTACAATGCTGCAGTTCTTCAGAGATGTATCGTCCCGGGAACAACTACAAGAGTGTCTGCAGGAGGATGCAGCCCTCCCTACATCTGTTTCTCTCTTCTTCCCTCTTTTTCTACAACTTTCTGTGTGGATGGTGAACAGTGACACTGAGGCCTGAGAGCGGAGGCGAAGTGGGCAGGACGGGCTTCACAGGACGGGTTTGCCATTTAAAAAGAATGAAGACTTTTCTTTCGTAAATGGGTAAGTAAAGCAGTAATTTTATCATGCTATAATTTGAATGTATGCATCTGAATCTCTTTAAACTCACTCCACTTACATATAGTCTGTGTAAATTTATTTGAGTCTATTTGACCATATTATTTATCCTTAAGCAACTTGTACCTGATCTGACACTTAAAAATTACTTTCTGCATGTACCACATGAAGCACATTATTATTATGTATGTGTAGAAAATGCTGAAGAGAAGAAGCACTTAACAATTCATTACACTTACAAGATTTAACTCGTACAATTAATGGGGAAATTTGGCAATACAAAAAAGCTTGCCAGCATGATCGATGAAAAAAACACCATTTGAGGATTGTCTACACTGAAATAAATGGTTTTATTCAAGTCAAAAATATTATTTAACATCACTGAATCAAGTTCAGGGTTGAATCAAATAAAAATAGCTCTTAAAGGTAACAATTGCAGGTTACCACTTGCAATGTGTGCTGTACTTATGCAAATATTATGTTTTACACCTTCGTTTGTTTATTTATTGAATAGCACATTTTTCAAGTATTTGTACAGTAAATATCCTTTTAATATATTTATAACAAAATTAAAACACATAATTGTGAGATTACTCAAATCTGTGCACACATAATGCCTGCCCTTTTCCAAATGTAGCACATCAGAATTAAAATAGGTTACACTCTATGTAAGACTTTTCTTACGATTAATTTGATTATTGCAATTCCTGGATGAATTGACAAAAATTAAATAATAATAATAATACAAACTTATTTGAGGACAGAATTATACAAATTATTATGAAATATGCATTTGTGTATCCTAGATATAACTAATTGTAGCAAGATTGATCAGCTGAAGGGTTTTTGTTGACTTACTGTAGTAGCAGTGCATTAAAATCATTAAAAAAAAACACTTATTAGTACTGATCAAGAGATTCATAAGTCAAATGGTCTGTTTAACTGAATGAATGGTGCTCATCTGTTTGCTAATTATCAGACCACCTGATTTGTATTATTTTGAACTTGAATTAGTCGTGTCTGGCTTATTTTTCCACTTTGATAAATAGCTATATATGCATGCATGAGTCACCTTCACTTTTGCCTGTGTAGCAATTTTCTCCAGCAGTAGCTGGTGTTGATCACACTGCAGAGATGCTGCTGCCCCCTCAACCCCCTCTGTCAGCTTCTCTCTGTAGAACCTATTTAAAACACCTGCCCCAAATGTACATGTCCTGCACATTGCCAAGCACTAACGTTTGCTGTTTTTTGACACCAATGAAAACTATCTCAGTTGGCTGTAATAAACTAAATATTAATATGTTCATGCAATAATTCCAATAGTATTTTGTTTAATATTACAATAATAATATTTTATCCACTTTCATAGAGGTCAACTAATATTAATTTTAATATTTTATATTTCTTTTAAAGGAATGATCTTCATTTGTTTTCCACAGAAGAAGGAAAGTCATAGGTTTTAAACGCCATGAGGGTGAGTAAATGAATACATTTTTGAGGGAACTATCTATTTGAATATTTAGGAATACTTTCAGTTAATTCAATATTTTTAGTGAAAGGTTTAAAAAGAGACGGGAACAAAATGCTTTGTTTCTTTGTTTTTATTAAAAAAAAAACAAGCAGTGGTGCAGCTTATAGTTATGGTGCAGTGCAAGCATATGTATTTAAAGTAGGCCAGAGTCAGACCTTCAACGAGACACTAAAACCGAGGCATGCATGATGGAAAAACAGGCAAAAAACCCCCCCAAACCATTCCAATCAACCTTGCTGGACTGTTTTTATTGATTATGCCCATATAAAGATTATGTTTGTATGATCTTGGTGTAGAAATGAATAGGCGGATGCATAAAAAAAAAAAAAAAAGGCTGTACAATCAAAAATATGGTATCATGGTTACATCATATAAGTGATACAATTTACCTTCAATATAATATCAGGCTTCTGACAGTTCAAAATGATATTTAATGACACAGTACCATGCCTACTATTAAATATGAATACATGTAAAGAAGTAACTAGGCTATAGTTGTCTAATTCTAATAGAAGATAATCAGGGATTTAGAGTAGTGTTTCCTGGCAATTCAAACTATGAATGGCAAGCACTAAAGCACTAGCCATAAAATCATTGTGCCACAGTCTAAATTTCACAAGCTGGCTTAATGTTAACTGCTGTGCAGCAAATCAAATTATGAGCTTAATGGTTTTGTTATATCTTTTTGGATACTTTTTTTACATTTTGTGGACGTGGTTCTGATGTCGCTTACATTATGCAAATATCTACTCTTAATGCAAAAAATACTGGTTAAAATACAGTATAATTCACAATGTACATGTGTACGTGAACAAAGTAACTGAGTGTCATTGAATGCATGATTATCACTGAACTGATTATCATTGAATACATAGCAATAACAGTTAACAGTTATGAACGTAAATCTCAGATTTGGTTCGTAATACAATAAAGCAAAACTGAATTAAACATTGAAATTAACAAGAAGAAGAAGAAGAAGAAGATGATGATGATGATGATGATGAAGAAGAATGAATAATACATTCCCTTACAAGGAATTTGAGCTGCAAATGGAGCAAAATTATAGCTGCAACAGCATAATCCATGATGGTACATATATATATATATATAGATATATATATATATATATATATAAATAACAGAAAGCAATATACTTGATCCATTAAATACTTGTTGGAATAATATATGAAAGATATGTGAAAGTGTAATATAAATAAATGAATAAGAAGCAGCTAAAGTCAGTCACAAGGGCATTGAGTGAGTTAAAATGTGCCTTAACAGAAGCCAATATGGGTGTCAGCTTTGCCCAGCAGAGGGTGAGGCTTCCCGGGCTCAAAATCACTGTGGCTCCAGGCTTTGGGCCTGTGCTGCATGTAGTGTTACAGTATGATAACCAATCAATCATACATGGTGAAGTAAAACAAGTGCTAAAACAGTTTAAACTGCTATGGTCTATAGACAAAAACTGTACTGTATATATGACAACAAATCTTGTATGAGGTTTTATGCCACAACAAAGAACTGTTTGTAAATGAGCTTACATTTCTATGATATTATTGTCTTGCTCAATTTAAAAATACAGAATGGTTAAATAAGACATATGCTGCTACTTTTCAACATCATTCAAGATTACAATATACATACATTTTATATACATATTTAGATATATTTACTTTTTTATTAAATAAAACTATTTAAAACTCCTCACATTTCCTGACCATAACACAAAATTATACTGTGATAATACTGAGGCAGTCTGCAGTCTATTACTACAAGTCCACTGAAAGTGGACAATAACTGAGTGTTTCACTATCAAAATGGATTCCCAACAAAGTCAGTATGAAAACAGCAGATTTTCTCATTCTGGACTAAATAGCTGTAGTTTTGTTTAGGTTCTTTTTTTCCCCTCAGTTACTTGAACTCAAAGTTACTAATTTCCTCTGTATACATACAGTGAAGTGACATGTGGCCAAGTATGGTGACCCATACTCAGAATTAGTGCTCTGCATTTACCCATCCAAAGTGCACACACACAGCAGTGAACACACACAAACTGTGAACACACACCCAGAGCAGTGGGCAGCCATTTATGCAGCACCTGGGGAGCAGTTGGGGGTTCGGTGCCTTGCTCAAGGGCACCTCAGTCGTGGTATTGAAGGTGGGAGAGAGCGCTGTACATTCACTCCCCCCACCTACAATCCCTGCCGGTACGAGACTCGAACCCGCAACCTTTGGGTTATGAGTCCGACTCTCTAACCATTAGGCCACGACTTCCCCTATAAAGGTTAACATATAAACCTTTATGTATAGCTTTTAAAAAGCTATACATATAGCTTTTTAAAAAATCCTTCAATCAAAGGTGCATTCACTTAATCCAGTAGGTTAAATTTGCTTATTACTCAATTTAAAAACCCTTTTAGCCTCTTTCTGAACATATTATATAATTATGTGTGAAATTTGATTATGAGATCAAATTAATTTCACAGCTTATAAATTCAAAAATATACTCATGTAAAATAAATTCACCCATTCCAAATAATACACCACAACATACATGTCAAACACAATCAATAACATTAACAATCAAATTTCTATATATGTTGTTTTTTTGGCTTTTATCTATAAATAGATCATGTTTAACTTGCCACATAATCATTGCACCTGTAATGATGATGTTTATGTGTAAAAGCAATGTTTTGGAAATGACATTTTCCATAAATAGGGTACAAAATATCTGCAACTCTACGATAACTGTTTGATTTTTTTTATCTATTCATAATTGGGAAAACAGATTATTTACTTCAAAATGATCTTGTTTTGTTTATTTGGTAATGGGAAAATAAGTTTTATTAAGGTTAATAAAGAAATTAAGAACTGACTTTTTTATTATAATAAAACAAACCTTTAAAAACGTCAATGTTCATCTTTTGAGATGACACTTTTCTGTGATTTTAACTGTTAGTCAAGAAGTCCAAGTCCTCTTAGGTGGAACAGGTCAAAATCACCATAAAAAAAAAAAAACCTCATGCTAAACTAGTTTTAACAAATATACAGTGGGCATAGCGAATAATTAACGCTTTAAAATAATCACATTTTGTTGCTTTGAAATGAAGATGGACAGTTTTTGTTTTATCCAGCCGTATTTACTTATACTTATATTAACGTATAACATCCAAGTGAAAGATATAACACCAATATGTCAGAATAAACAAACAAACACACCGAGTTGGAAAAAGGATCATCCTTTTTGCTTTAATTACAGCCTTTAGTCTGTTGGGATTTGCCTCAGTCTTTACTAACTTTGCACATAAAGACTTTGCAATATCTGCTCACTCTTCTTTGCAGAATTGCTCAAGTTCAGTTAAATTTGATGACCATTTGTGGACTGCAGTCTTCAAGTCATTCCACAGATTTTCCGTGGGGTTTAAGTCTGGACTCTGACTAGGCCATGAAAGGACATTCAGCTTATTCTCCTTCAACCACTGTGTGGTCAGTTCTGCTGTGTGCTTTGGGTCATTGTCATGTTGGAAGGCAAACCTTCTTCCCATTGACAAATTTCTGGCAGAGAGCAGCAGATTTTCCTCACAAATTTGACGGTATTGTGCCCCATCAGTTTTTCCTTATATCCTGACAAGTGCTCCAGTCCATGCTGTAGTGAAACACCCAATAACAGGATGTTACCACCTCCATGCTTTACTGGAGGAATGCTGTTATTTGGATGGCCACATTTGTGGAGAATTTGTGATGTTGTCACATGCACACAATGACCACTATTTGTTATAAATTCCTGCAACTGCTTCAGAGTGGCTTCTTGGTCGCCTCTCTGACCAGTTTCCTCCTGGCTCTTTCATCCAGTTTGGAGCGACGTCCTGATCCAGGGAGGGTCTGTGTTGTATCAAATACCTTCCACTTCTTAATAACAGACTTCACTCTGCTTCTAGGTATTGATAAAGCCTTTGAAATCTTTCTGGATCCATCTCCTGACTTGTGCCTGTCCACAACTTTATCCTGGAGATCTTTTGACAGTGCCTTGCCACCCATAGTTGATTGTTTGCAACAGTTGCACTACCAAGGATTGAAATGCTCCAGGAAAGCTCTTTTCATGCTGAGCAGATCAAAATGACCACAGCTGATCATAGTTGAAAGTCAAATGGCTTTGTGTGCCATTAGGCGCGTTTCCAATACAGATTTGCGCAAAACGTTAGCGATATTTTCTGAATGTCGATAAAAAAGTATTGCGAAATGACGGCGTTTCCATTAACCAATGTTATGCGGCTAAAACGTAACCTTTTGCCTCTCGCGATAAGTCATGGCAACTGATTTTGGTGGGATTTTGACGGATTTAGGCTATATTTATTCAAAGGAGGCTTATGCGTGTATCTTTACAGAAGCAGCACAGAGAGCCGCTTCAGAAACGTGCGTGGTGCAGCTGGAATAAACCATAGCCTGTATAAAAACATTCCATTGCAGTTTTGCGAATTCATCCTTTTTCACATTGCCTGAAAAACCACCTCATGCGAGCGTAAAAACTTTTTTGCGATATATGGGTGTTTTTGCAAAATTGACGCGTTTCCATTAGGCGTATTTTCAATTCGCAATTTCAATTTGCACAATTTGAAGGGTAATGGAAACGCACCTATTGAGAAGGTGATTAGCTACACCTGATTGAGTTTACATGTCATTTTAGGAGGGGCGTTATCGTTTTTTTCCAAATCAGTAATTCTGTTTGTTTATTTATTTATTTATTTTCTGACATGTTGATGTTATAGCTTTCACTTGGATGTTATAAGTTGCACTGAGTAAATATAGCTGGAAAAAAACAAAAGCTGTGTATGTCTTCATTTCAGGCTGCAAAAAAATCTAAATGTAATTATTTTAAAGGCGGATGATTCTTTTCTATACACACTGTACAGTATCTAATAAGTGAAGAGACAACATGGGATTTGTGCCTCTAAGGCTTTTAAAAAATGTCATGGGACAGCAAAGCATACCCTATTTGTGGAATGTGCCAGATGCTTGTGCAAATTGATGATTTGTTTTGTGCTAATTGTGTGGGTATGATGCTTACGAAAATTGTCATGCAATGATTGTACATGTTTTGGAGGTGTTATGTGCTGTAAGCTAGCAAATTATACATTTTCAACACTCATGTATAGTCATGGTCCTGCCTAATTTTCTGCTGTTCTACCTACACTGGATAGTAAAAACAGCATAAACTTTTCAAACTCAATAGGAGCAAATTGGCACAATGAGAAGGCACACACACAAACACACACGTTATGTTTCTACATCCACTTGAGAGGATGTTGAGGGCAGTGATTTCTCAAGAAACTGTCAAAACGTATAAACACCATAAGGGTAAAAACACTTTGGCAGTTATAAGGAGGACTTTGTATCATTTAAAATTAATCTCTTTAGAAAATTCTCAGCAGAAATACTGGATGGCTAATATTATTAGTGCTAATATTGGCAGTAGTTGAAGAAAAAAGACCTTATTTGACTTTGAAAAAACGTGGTCCAAATGAAGAGTTCTGCAGGAAGTTGTTATAACCTTAACCTGTCATACTGAGTTGAAGAGGCAGTTTGAAACCTTTTGTGATTTCTCACCGGTAACTGGACACCATGGCACTGTGGTGGAGATCTTCCTAACATGACATGTTTGACTGCTACACGAGAAAACCGAGGAATGTTGAATGAGAGTTATAGGATGAGGAGTCAACCACGTTTTACATATCTTCAGGCAGGAGGCATACATTTCTGTAAGGTAAAAATAAAGACAATGAAAACATGTGAGATAATGTTCAGCATATTAAATATTAACATATATTTAATATTTTTTTGTGGTTATTTTGTAGATAAAATACCATTAGAGTAGGTAAATATGATTAATTTTTTATTTCAATTTTATTTTATTATTATTATTATTATTTTAAATAAAGATTGATTAATTTGCCAGATCCTTTGTAGGAACAATTTCAAGAAAGTTAGAAAATTAGTTTAATTTCTGTGAATTAGGTTTGTCTGATTTTTTGAGGTGGTTCCAAACACTGATTTACTTGCCTAATGACTTTTAAAAATGCTTAAAATCCCTGCAAATTTACATGCATTAAACGTTTTGGCAAACAAATATAAATGGGTAAATATTGCTATAGAGTTTCTTTAGTTAATTTAGTGAAGGACCATCGGAAAAATATTCCTTATTTATTTATTTTTATTTTAATAAATTTTTTTTACAGGATATTTAATTTAATTTGGTCAAACTGATTATTATTAATGAAAATCATTTTAAGACATTTTAGAGTAAAAACGTCTCTAGGTTAAGCATGTAACCCTAGTTCCCCGAGGGAACGAGACGCTGCGTTGAATGCTTTGGGAACACCTTCAGCGAGACCATGCTCTGAAACATGTGTGTAATCAGTCCAATGAATGGGCGCGACGTCACGGACGGGGTGACGTAGTGACCAGGGGTCTCATTTATAAAACTCCCCGTAGATGTCATCCTAAACGTGTACGTATGCACAAAAAGCTAGATTTTGCATATGCACAAAACTTTTCAGATTTATAAAACCATGCATACGCTAGAACCTGTGCAAAAATCCCTTTATAAACCCCAGTCAGGGGATGATTGTGCGTACGTGCATCTCCACCCCCGACTCCTTCCCGAAATCCCCATATATGGAGCTTACAATGCCTAGTTTTACTATGCATAACCTCATCTGCATATCATTTCCATGCATATTCCCATCCACGTGACACCATATTTAACACCGTTAAAGGTACAAGACATTAAGGAAATATGAGATATGCACTATAAATGCCATTTGTGCCATACACAATTTTTATTGCTAAAAATCATCCAGTATCCTTGTTATGTTTTAGCATAAATATATCAAAATCCATAAAAACAAAACTGTTTAAAATAGTTCTCAGATAAATATTTTTGAATACAGTTGATCTCATTCTTTTCCACTGGCCAAATAGTATTTAAATAGTTTTAAACAATTCAAATCAAATTTAATTTATGCAGTTTTGCTGATAAGATGAACATCCTTTAGCTATTTTTAGCCTATATTTATTGCAGTGTAAATAGAATTGTCTGACTCACTGACAAAATTACCATTTTCTTCAAGCTGAATCCTTCAAATACAGTGGTATTTTTGTGGAAATACCTTCAAACGGCATCAACACTTCTGTGCAGCTGTGGTTTTACAGTAAGCTATTATCATTGGACCTATTCAAGCCAGACAATGGACTGCTCGACCACTCAATCCAGCAGTGTCTGCCATAATATCGAAGTAAGTGCACATCATTGATCATTGTTCTCACTAAAATATTTTCTCATAACATGAGATCTGCAGTTTAGTTTAAAGATGAATTATTGTGCACCTATAGGACCCCTTGCTGTCATTAAAACAGCATGCCACAGGAAAAGTGATCAAGCACATCCACTAAATATGTTTAAATTCATATAATTTTTTGTTTAACTTCTGTGTATTATGTTATTTATGTAATTTCAGTGCTTATCTCCATTAATGAGAGTGGAATATTTAATGTAAATGTGTATATCGAAATGAAAACAGATTTTAAATTTGTTGTTTACTTCATTACTGTTCTCACTCCAGGAAAAAGAGTGGGTGCGCATAGTCTAGAATGTCCGTACGGTGCGTACATATTTACCGCAAGTTTATTTTTTATAAATCCCGATATGTGCGTGGAAAATTGCGTACACAATTTATATGCCCATATTGTGCATACGCAACGTTTATAAATGAGACCCCAGGAAGCTATAAAAAGCATGTGCGGTGGAAACAGTGGCAGCTTTTGGTAGAATGAAGGAAGTGCTCACAGGGATGCCGGAAGCATGGCAGGAAACACAGTGTTTCGTTCCCTCTGGGAACTAGGGTTACATACGTAACCTAGAGACGTTCCCCTTCAGGAACTCGAGCTGCGTTGAATGCTTTTGGAATGAGAATGCCCACACCGCCAGACTTTCAAGTCCCTGCGTAGTTTGTATGACTCAGCACAACTACGGCAGAAGGACAGAGGAACTAGGAGTGGTATGAATGTCGAGGTCGTAGAACCTGACGAAGGTGAGCGCTGTAGACCAACCCGCCGCGTTGCAAATATCCTGGATAGCCACACCCGACAGGAAGGCCTTGGAGGCCGCCACACTTGGGGTGCAGTGAGCCTTGACCCCCAAGGGCGAGGGGATACCGTATGACATAGAAATGGCATCAACGATCCACCCACTGAGGGTCTGCTTAGAGGCAGGCAGACCCTTCTTGGAAGGACCATAGCAAATAAAATGTTGGTCAGACTTCCTCCGCATGGCAGCTCTGTGGACATATGCATCCAGTGCTCACACTGGACACATACAGTTAAGCTTCTGCTGGTCAGGGTCCTGAAAGGGAGGAGGACAGAAAGTCTGTAGTACGATGGGGCATAGCACTGAGGAGGGCACTTTAGGGACGTACCCCGGCATGGGGTAAAGAAAAGCTTTGGCCAAGCCAGGGCGCAACGTCTAGGAAGTTCTGGATTGGAGGATGGTCTCAACAACCTCGGTTGAGAGACCGGAAGCTACGAGTTGTGCCCCCTCAGGGGCCACACCCCCCAGCTTCCACAGTTCCGGGCGGGGGTGAAAGATCGTACCCTCCGCCTGTGAGAGGAGATCCCTCCTGACAGGAATCTTCCATGGAGAGCTGTTGTGAAGGCAAATCAGGTCTGAGAACCATACTCGGCCCGGCCAGAACGGGGCTACTAGCAAAAGACAGACCCTGTCCTGGCACACTCTCTCCAGAACTCCCGGGAGCAGAGCAATCGGGGGGAAGGCATACAGACCAAGCCTCGGTCAAGGTCGAGGGGACAGTGCGATGTCTACTGAGTCGCAAACAGATCCACCTGAGCCTGGCCAAACATTCTCCAAATCTGACACACCACATTCCCCGGGCCTCGGCCCCTGCCTTGACAGGTTGTCTGCTCCCTGATTTAGATGCCCAGGGATGTGAACTGCTCTCTGTGAAAGTAGTTTCCCTTGGGCCCACACAAGGATCTGGTGCGCCAGCTTGTTCAAGGGGCGCGAATGCAGACCTCCCTGGTGGTTGATGTACGAGACCACCGCTGTGTTGTCGGTGCACACAACACATGGCAGTCTCTCAGGTCTGGGAGAAAGTCTTTGAGTGCTCGAAACACGGCCAACATTTCCAGGCAATTTAAGTGCCACGTGAGATGGTACTACGTCACCCTGTCCTTGACGTTGCGCCCATTCATTGGACTGATTACACACAAGTTTCAGAGTATGGTCTCGCTGAAGGTGTTCCCAAAGTGTTCGACGCAGCTCGAGTTCCTGAAGTGGAACATAAATATTGATATATAATGTATATCAAAAAATCATCAAAGGCTGTGAAATACTGAAACATTTTTTTTTTCAAAAGCCTTTTTGCAAGTGCAGGTAATTTGCAGTTATGCAAATGTAAAAACAAAAAAACTGATACAACCACCACAACAACGACACCACAGAACCTAACCATGTAAATGAAGACTACAAAGTAATCAGGACATTTAGGTCCAGAATTTAAAAAAATAAAAATAAAGGACAGACTAGATGGAGAACTTGAAAGGGCTGCTGTCAACCACAGTCACATGACCACCAAAACACATTTGCTAGCATTCATTTTTACCAGAATGTGTAGGATGGAGCTCCACCATCCGTTAGGCCTCCAGGGCTAAGATGGCAGGTTAGGGCTGTCTGTTTCAGGATTCAAAGTAAGCAGTTTGTTTATACAGAAGAAAATTATTTATTACGAGGAAAAAAGGAAGAATTTCTTACTTTGTTGCTTCTTCTGTGCCTCCTTCTCCATCTGCTTTGCCCTCTTCTTCCATCTTCTGCTCATCTGAGATCAGCTCCTGGTTTTTATGTCTGCGAATACATTTCACCACCACCATGGACAGAATGAGCAAAGCTAGAATTCCCCCCACAGATGCCCCGATGGCGACAGCAATAGTTGAATCCCTTGGTGGCGGTACTGGGCAGAGAAAGACAAAAAATTAGCAATGTTAACAACAAAATACACCAGAGTAGCATATTGCTTCTGCAAAAAAAGTGTATTCTTAAAAAAAATATTTATATTTATATATTTATTAAGATATTTCTGAGCCCAGACTGAGGTGTTACGGCATCTACCACTATTGGCTAACTGGCCTAATTTTGGGGACGTTTATATGACAACAACAACGCTAAAAATGCAAAGTTATTTTCATTGTGATGAAGCTTTGAAGCATAAATAAAAACAAATAAAATAAAAAAAACATCTAATAGTAAAGCACTGTACCAGAGCTTGATTTGTTTTGCCATAACCACGTAATCTGTGACATCCAAAGCATTGTTTTTCCCACACAATCACGTGACAACTTCATATTCTGATTCAAATAACGTGAACCCCTTGCACAGGTTTCAAGTGCAATTCACTTCTTTGATAAGAATAAATCATAATACGGATAAATATATACATGTGTAGTTTTGTGCATGTTCAGTTTGTATTAATCCCCGCTTCACAAGCACGTCAACTGACCATTCCACAATAATCTTCATTTATTATGATCATATATGCCTACATGAGCCATGCTTATTTTTTCATAAATTTATTCACACTTAATTATTCACACTTTTTGAAAGTACAATAACATTTTAATGTTTTTATTTATATGGTTTTTATTTAGCTTTCGTAGCACAAATTGATAAATTTTTATGAAACAGTCCAAAAATGTCTGTGACCTCTGGGACACAAAGAGTCAATAGTTTTTCCTTCACGTTTTTGAAAAGTTTTGCATACAGACAACAATGCTGTCAGAACAATCCCTTTTCAAATGTATCCACGAAAATGACAAAACATAAAAAACACTGTATTATGCATGATGGGCTAGTAGTTGGCGATGTCACTTTGTAAAAATAAAATCTCGGTACATGCACGCATATGGTTTCCTTAAATACATACTCACGCACACCCGTGACGGAACATGTAATACGCATGTGAATGATGTCACAGTTTTCACAAAATCACCTTTTTTGTAGTTTACGACAATAACAGTATCATTTTCAAACACTTGCACTTTGAAACCCTTTTTCAAAAGTTTGCATTTCCAAGCCCCCAAAACACTGTTGTCGTGTAAATGAACGGCCAAAACACACAAAAATGTAGTTCCCCTTCAGGAACTCGAGCTGCGTCGGAAAACGCTATGGGAACACCTTCAGCGTGACCGTGCTCTGAATCACGTGTGTAATCAGTCCAATGGATGGGCGAAACGTCACGGACGGGTGACGTAGCGACCAGGAAGCTATAAAAGCACATGCGGTGAAACCGGCGTCAGCTTTGAACGGCCAAAACACACAAAAATGTAGTTCCCCTTCAGGAACTCGAGCTGCGTCGGAAAACGCTATGGGAACACCTTCAGCGTGACCGTGCTCTGAATCACGTGTGTAATCAGTCCAATGGATGGGCGAAACGTCACGGACGGGTGACGTAGCGACCAGGAAGCTATAAAAGCACATGCGGTGTTTTTTTCTCTCTCCTTACACTTCCCACTCCTTTTCAACATCTGGCAGAAGTTCACAGGCAAAAAAAGCTCTTCTGTGAGTTTCTGTTTTGACCACTGTGACTCTACAGCTTTTTGGGTGTTTTGCCAAACAAGCAGACCTAAAATGCAATCTGAAAGTTAATTCATTCAGACTCCAGGCAACATTCCCCTTCGTCACTGATGCATTCCAGAGATTTTGACGCCTGTCGGCATGTATCCAACAGGAAATATTTTGATTAAAAAACCCAAAAAATAGGAAATCTGCTCTCCTCGCACTAATCCAATATGAGAAGAACGTAATCAGGAGTGAATATCTAAATGAAAATATGGACAGCAAATCTGTTATCTTGTGCGGAAAAATGCTTTTTTTGATGCCACTGTTTGGATGGAGACATATGTCTTGCCTTGAATATTTAGGGGCCACGCCCCGAAGGGGTTTAGCCCCTATTGTATCCATTAGTTTTCTTCACTCAATATTCTTCTTCTTCTATATGGGTTGTCTATGGCAGCCCTATGAACCGTAAGAAGGAAAATTATCAAATTTGGCACACGTGTAGTCGTGGTCCTGATTAGTGATCTGACCAACTGAAATTTAGTTCATCTGATTCCACTCATCGTTCTGATTACATTCAATAGCTTACATTAAAACTCAGTAGTGGCCATTTTGAAAAGTACAGTATTCATTTTTTTCGCTACTCCTCCTTTAAAATGTCTCCAATTCTTCTGAAAATCGGCATGGATGATCTTTGGTCTGAGCCGCACAGAAACGACTGAACAGAATTTTGATATTCATCTTTGTTCAAAAGTTATGAAGTTGTGAACTCAAAATTGATTCAGAGGCTGTATCCCGGCCAAACTTTTGATTAATCGAAATGAAACTTGGTACACTTCATCAGCACCATGACCTGAGGGTTCATTCCAATCAATGTTACCAATTTGGCAACAGTTCCACCTATGGATCATGAGATATGAAAATTTGCTTTATGAAAACTTTCATTTTGAAATTTGACAAATTTATATTTCTTTTGAACAATTTGACATATCGGCACAAAAATTGGTAAGAATCATCAACAGCATGACCCGGAGGTACCTGAGAAGTTTGAACACAGCGCCACCTAGTGTTCCAGAGATATAATGATTTTTGCAAAAACGCTTATAACTTTTGAAAACATTGTCCAAATTTTGTTCTTTTTGTTAACTGGGTTATGCCAATTCTGACAATCTCTTAGTGATGTGACGTTCGAGGCTTGTATAAAAAAAAAGAAACATCTCACAATGAAGCACTGTTCCTGGAGCTTGATTCGTTTTGCCAAAACCACGTTATCTGCGACATCTGAAGCGTCGTTTACGCACACAACCACGCGACTGCTACGTATTCGGATTCAAATAACGTGAACCCCTTGCACAGGTTTCAAGTGCAATTCACTTCTTTGATAAGAATAAATCATAATACGGATAAATATATACATGTGTAGTTTTGTGCATGTTCAGTTTGTATTAATCCCCGCTTCACAAGCACGTCAACTGACCATTCCACAATAATCTTCATTTATTATGATCATATATGCCTACATGAGCCATGCTTATTTTTTCATAAATTTATTCACACTTAATTATTCACACTTTTTGAAAGTACAATAACATTTTAATGTTTTTATTTATATGGTTTTTATTTAGCTTTCGTAGCACAAATTGATAAATTTTTATGAAACAGTCCAAAAATGTCTGTGACCTCTGGGACACAAAGAGTCAATAGTTTTTCCTTCACGTTTTTGAAAAGTTTTGCATACAGACAACAATGCTGTCAGAACAATCCCTTTTCAAATGTATCCACGAAAATGACAAAACATAAAAAACACTGTATTATGCATGATGGGCTAGTAGTTGGCGATGTCACTTTGTAAAAATAAAATCTCGGTACATGCACGCATATGGTTTCCTTAAATACATACTCACGCACACCCGTGACGGAACATGTAATACGCATGTGAATGATGTCACAGTTTTCACAAAATCACCTTTTTTGTAGTTTACGACAATAACAGTATCATTTTCAAACACTTGCACTTTGAAACCCTTTTTCAAAAGTTTGCATTTCCAAGCCCCCAAAACACTGTTGTCGTGTAAATGAACGGCCAAAACACACAAAAATGTAGTTCCCCTTCAGGAACTCGAGCTGCGTCGGAAAACGCTATGGGAACACCTTCAGCGTGACCGTGCTCTGAATCACGTGTGTAATCAGTCCAATGGATGGGCGAAACGTCACGGACGGGGGACGTAGCGACCAGGAAGCTATAAAAGCACATGCGGTGAAACCGGCGTCAGCTTTCTGTCATTCAGCAAGCACTCTGTGTGTGTGTCAGTCTAATCTCTGTTGTGAGTCTTATTTGGTGTTGTTTGTCCGCTATAGGTTACAGTATGTCTAAAGCTGAGGCAAAGACAAAACATTTGGGTGAGAGCAGACAGCGTTATAGGTCTGTGTGTTGTCTGCTTGGGAGCGAGGCACGCAGAGTCGGCTCTCAAGGGCGCAGCCATCTGCCGCTGCGTATGCTTCGCTCCCGGAAGGCTCTCTTCGAGGAGGGAGCCTTCACCAGCATTCCTTGCGGTGCTGGCCCCGCTTCCGTTGAGGCGGAGTGGCGGCTGCACTCGTGGGGTTAGCAGATGGATCTGGTGGAGGGAATGGAGACAGGCGAGTCCCTATCTCCTTCCTCATCCGCCAGATCCAGCGCCCGCTCTCTGGGAAGCACGTTCTACAGTTACTTCCTCCCGGGGAGAGGGCTCGACGCTCCGCCTGTCTTCCTCCGAGGAGGTTGACGTGAAGGGCGTCGATGAGGATTTGCCCTCTCATTTGCCCCAGTTTGAGGAGTTTTTGGAGGTGGTTACTCATGCTGTGGCCAAGCTGAAAATCAATTGGCCCACCGGAAAACAGGCTGAACTGCAGAAAAGCAAGCTGGATGAACGCTTTCTACGGTCTAGGCTTCCACCTCCACACCGGAGCCTGCCGTTTTTCCCCGACCTCCCCACCGAGGTGTCGAGGTCATGGACCAAACCATTGTCAGCCCACCTCTTTGTCCCCGCTTCTGACTACTATGCTAATGTGGCGGGGTTGAATGAGCGCGGTCTGACATGAAGGAGAAGGACAGGGTCTTTCTCATGGATGCCCCGCTTGTGCCTTCTGGCCTGTTCAGCGACGCCGTCAATTCCGTTGTCGACAGGTACCAGGAGGCTCGTAAGCAAGCAATTCCTTCCTCGCTGCTCTCTAGCTCCGGGGACTGTCGGACGGGAGCAGCCCCCTCCGTGTACCAGCTCCTCATACCGAGAGGCTCAAAAGCAGAGCGTTGCCTCCCATACTCCCCCGAGTCGGGACCAAGGTCACTCTGGGTCAAAGCCTTCAAAGCCTAAGCCAGATCTGCGGACCGTACTTAGGGCTTAGAAGTCTTAAGTTTCCAGCGTGGAAACTACTGCCAAATGTGTCTCAGTGGGTCCTGCACACTGTAGAGGGAGGCTACCGAATCCAGTTCGGTTCTCCTCCGCCTTGTTTCAATGGGGTCATTCCCACGCTGATGGGCCCCGAGCACGCTCTGGTAATGGAACAAGAAGTAGACACTCTCTTGAGGAAGGAGGCCATCGTGTTCTACAGCCGGTACTTCATCGTTCCGAAGAAGGATGGAGGATTGCGTCCCATTTTAGATCTGCGTCAGTTGTACCGCTCAGTCATGCGACTGAAGTTCAGGATGCTTACAGTCAAACAAGTTGTGTCTCAGATCAGGTCCGAGGACTAGTTTGTCACGATCGATCTAAAAGATGCATACTTCCACATCTCCATCCTTCCTCATCCCAGGAAGTTCTTGAGATTTGCTTTCAGGGGCAAAGCGTACCAATACTGGGTTCTTCATTTCGGCCTTACACTCTCACCAATTATATTAACGATTGGTTGATATTAGCTCAATCGGAGCAGGTGGCGGTTCAGCATCGAGATGTCGTTCTCGCCCACATAAGAGAGATGGGGTTGAGGCTAAACGCCAAGAAAAGTGTGCTTTCTCCATTACAAAGAATCACTTATCTAGGCATGGTGTGGGATTCGACCACGATGCAGGCACGTCTGTCCCCTGCTCGGATCGAGTCAATCCTCACTGCAGTCGTGAGTGTGAAAGAAGGCCGGTCACACACTGTCAAGCAGTTTCAAAAACTGCTGGGTCTGATGGCAGTTGGGTCCAATGTGTTACCTTTTGGCCTGCTGTACATGAGACCCCTACAGTGGTGGCTCAAGACCAAAGGGTTCTCCCCGAGGGGAAACCGACTACACATGTTCAAGGTCATGCGGCACTGCCTACGTGCCTTAGACATGTGGAGGAAACCTTGGTTCTTGTCTGAGGGCCCGGTGCTAGGAGCTCCTTGTCGCCGTGTAATGCTAGCCGAGGCCCGGGAAATGGAGGGTTTACCCAGATGCGGTGAAGCAGATATGGAGAGTTATTGGCCAGGCTCAGGTGGACTTTTTTTCAACTCGAAATGCATTGCACTGTCCCCTCTGTTTTCTCTCTGACTCATCCAGCTCCACTTAATTGTATGTGCCCAGTGTGAGCATTGGACACATACATCCACAGAGCTGCCCAGTGGAGAAGGGCGGACCAATTACTCGTGTGCTATGGTCCCCCTAAGAGAGGTCTTCCTGCTACAAAACAGACCCTCAGCCGGTGGATAGTGGATGCCATTTCCATTGCCTACGAGTCCTCTGACCTCCCCTCGCCTCTGGGGGTCAAGGCTCACTCTACCAGAAGTGTGGCGGCCTCCAAGGCCTTGTTAGCAGGTGTTTCTATGCAGGACATCTGCAAACGTTTTTAGTTGAAAATGGTGTTGCGTAAACTACCTCTTAGTACACAAGGGGTGCTAGAACATATATTAGTGTTAAGTCTTCTTAATTTTCTCTTTCAGGTTGACTACTGTCATAGTGTAGCAACTGTTTAAATCTTTCTGAGCAAATTAAGGTTATTTCATTGTGATGAACTATGAATACAAACCTATGTGTTTTCGTCAAAATAATAGAGTGACGTATTTTTGTAGGCCAAAACCTGGGAATGAGTCTGATTTGTATCCACAATTGTACATACAAATGTAGTATATATATATATATATATATATATATATATATATACAAATGTGTATTTGTATCCACAATTGTACATACAAATTATATATATATATATATATATATATATATATATATATATACAAATGTGTATTTTTATTCACATATCTTTATTTCTTATTATCTGCATATTGTTGTTGTGTCTGTGTATTAGACGCTTATGTTACCAGAACAAATTCCTTGTATGAGCAAACATACTGAAAGCTCTTTCTGATTCTGATTCAGAAATGTTGTGTTCATTTATGAAAATTTAATCTGTTTCATGATGAAAAAAAAACATGTAAGAATCATAAATGTTTGTTGTTCACATAGCCAATGGAAATTTGGATTTTTGTTGAGGGAACCAGGGTGATGCTAACTTCGGATTGGCCTACAAATATACGTCATCAATGCAGCACTCTATTCTAATTCCGGACTTAACAACACCTGCAATAAGGAAACCCCATTCATCATGGCCTCTAATGAAATAACCCTGCTTGGAGGTCAGACAACTTTTGTTGTACAGCTTCTTGGCCCATGCTGAAGCCTTACATTCAGTCAGGACGACAAATCGGATGGTGCCGTGACCCTGAATGCGGTCTGGAGGGTTCCGCACATAGCAGTTGTAGATGCCCTCGTCCGTCAGCTGCACATCTAAGATAGTGATGGACAGGTCGTTCTTATCCAGGTTTCCAGAAAATAGGACTCGATCTCCAAATCGGCTTGACTTCAAGGGTGTTATCTTGTTCTTATAGGTCATGAACTTGGAAAAGAAGACATTTTGGATGAAGGTAGATTGAGAAAGATAAACAAACAAGGAAATCATGTAACTTTAAGGAATTGGCATTACAATGGTATTAGCATGTTTAGTCTTTGTTTTCTCTCACCATCTCCTCTGTGCTGTTGCTTGTCTCCTGATAGGTCCAGTTCATGGCAAACTTGCTGGCGTCCAGCTTGTAGCATGATGTGAACGCACAGGAGATTCTGACATCTGTCCCATTGAGAGCATAGATCTCTGGTGGCACCAGCACATCCATGGAGTTCACTGGACAGGCTATGAGAGATGCAAATATACACATCTAATTCCTGCTATCTGATGGGTGAGATACTTCTGTAAAGTGCATGCGTGTTTTATATAGTGTGCATGAAAATGCATTTTCAAGTAAGTTAAAATGTAATTCCCAAAAGATACCCTGATGAACGAAACAGCATATGCTGGTTAGGTATGTTTTGAAGCATGGCTACTGGTTTGAGCTGGTTCTTAGCTGGCCATGAGCTGGTTTAAGATAGTCATGTGCTGGCTATTAGATTACTCATTTTAGGTAATATAATCTGACTACTTTTTGATTACTACTTTTAGAATCCTTTTGACCTAACTTGTTTATCACATAGATTTAATTTCAATTCCAGTTTATTTGTATATTTGTATATACTATAAATAAAATACGATAAATATTATTTACACTAAGTGCAAACAGCGATAGATTGTATTTAAATTGTAAAAATAGTATTATTTTATTATTATTTTTAGCAGTATTTTATTTGAAATAAGGGTAAATAGTAGATGCTATAGTGGCATATATTTGCACCTCAGTATTGTATAAAACATTATGTAATAATAATGTATTATTAAGTGTAAATTATCATTTTTATTAAAATTATTAAATGGATGAATATTGTTCCTTTGGCTCAGTGGTAGACCATTGCATTAGCAGCACAAAAGGTTGTGGGTTCAATTCCCAGGTGACACACATACTGGTAAAAAAATAAATAAATGTATAGCCTGAATGCACTGTAAGTCGCTTTGGATAAAATCATCTGATAAATGTAATGTAAATGGATGACTTATTAGGACAACAAAGCTCTCCCTACACCTAACCCTACCCGATAAAACACTTTATTATTAAAGGGGTCATATGATGTTGCTAAAAATAACATTATTTTGTGTATTTGGTGTAATGAAATGTGTTTATACATTTAAGTTTCAAATAACACATTCTATTCCACATAATGTCCATTATTGTTTCTCCTCTATGCCCTGCCTTTCTGAAACGTGTCGACTTTTAAAAAGCTCATCGGTCTGAAAAGTGAGGTGTGCTGTGATTGGCCAGCTATCAAGTGCATTGTGATTGGCCGAATACCTCAAGTGTGTGACGGAAATGTTATTCCCCTTACCATACTGTGATTATACCCTGTCAGGCCGGAGCGATGATTCAAAAACATGAAAACCCATTATAAACGAGGCATTTGTTTCTGAGTTAGCGGCGGGCGGCAGGCTAGAGTGAAGAACGGCCGGCGGGCTAGAGACCGGCCGATTCGACAAAGGAGCGGCCGGCGGGCTTGCGGCAACCACATGTGACGACCCCGGGCTGGACTCCGCTTCATCCACGATGAAAGCCGATCCGGCCATCCACAGCGTGAAGTTGATGTATTTCCTCAGCGACCAGCACGGATAAGCTCTAGGCATGATGAAGCGGATATCGTCCTCTTTTGGAAGGCCAAACAAAAACAAACAAAAAAGTAGTTTCGCTTTCACAACGAAACACATAGTGTCTCCACAACATGGCGGCGGCGGCGGCAACAGCGAGAATAAAAGTTATGCCTTCTTTCTTTGCGTGAACGTTTGGGGGGTGTTATGCAAATCTTCTCACATTGTGACGTAGACATGTGGGGGCGTGTTAGAACGAGCCGTTTTAGGTAGGCGTGGTTGACTCTTAACTTTTATAAAGAATATCTCTTTGGATTTGAGACTTTAGTCTTTGCAACTTTACAGATCTTCTTTATGCACCAAGAGCTTGTAACACTCCAAAGCGAGAGGAAAAAATTAAATCTCATCATATGACCCCTTTAAATACACGTGAGGCACTTCCATTTTTAGGATATTTCCTTCATTTTTATTGAAAATAAATGCATTTCCGATCTGATATGTGATGGGAAAAGGGAGAAGAATGCGAGAAGAATGAGTGTGGCAAAAGGCAGATTCAAACTTGATCGCATCAAAAGTTAGTGCAGTGGTTCTCAAACGTTTTTGGTTGCACCCCCCTTTAAACCTATAAACAAATCTGGTGGACTACCAAATGATTTCACTAAACATTATGAGAAATGTATGCTTTAAAAAAAACAAAAAAAAACACCTGCATCACTTGAAACATTGAAAAATAGCATAGAGAGAATAACTGTTATTGTTATTATTATTCTCTCTGTTATTTATTTTTGTGGGTTTCATGCTGTCCGCTAAGGCGTAGGACACACACTGGCTTTCCTCCACACCAACGACATTAAACACCATGTCTACACCGGATGCGAGCGGCACAATACAGTAGAACCCATTATAATCAGTGACGCACTGGATGCAACGCAACACGAAAAAACCCCGACATTAAACTGATGTCTTGTTCTATTTATGACGTACTGACACAAAGTTAAAATGATCTGCAACGGTTGCACGACAGCTGTAGCGTCCGGTATAGACACAGTGAGTGAAGCCGAGAGCAAGATATGCCTCGTCATATTTTCTGCATTTAGCTTTTAAATGACCAGCACCTGCCTGGGTCTGTGCAACTTCATCTATGGCTTTTCTCTTCCCTTTCACAAACCGATCCATCTCCCATTCTAAGTTACGTCCTTTGGCTGTTTACTGTTTTATTTCTTTTCTTTTTCTGCTGATGACCCGTGCCCCCCCGGCAGGCGCGCCCCACACTTTGAGAACCACTGAGTTAGTGTGTGTGTGATATGTGATATATACATGAGTGGCATTCTAAGTGTGCGATATACAGTCTAACAGCATTGGGAAGTTTTACTGTTCAGCTTACTCCTCACTCATATCTAAATTATGATATAATCTCTTTAATTTCAAAAGTGAACAGTATAAGGTTGTTAAAATTGATGTAACCAAAACAAATCTGCTTAGATGGATCCGTACACCACATAGAGTGTATTTCTGCCTAATGACTGAAATATTGTGGGCTAATCTTTGAGTGAGGCAATCCAGTCATCTGTATTTCAGTCAGAAGCAGATCTTTTTCTCATAGTCTACCATATGTCACATTCAGCTTACAGACAACTGTACTACTGCAGTTGCATTTTATCTATTGATTCACTATTTAAAGGGATAGTTCACCTCAAAATGAATATTCTGTCATAATTTACCCACCCTCACGTCTTGAAATCTGTATGACTCTTTTTTTCCTCTTCTGTGGAGCACAAAATTAGTTATTTATAGCAGAATGTCCAGGTTTTCCCATACAATGACAGTGAATGGAAACACGACTCTCAGTATTTCCTACATGCTCACAGCAGCATGTCTGTGGATGTATTGGCAGTGGCAAGTCTCCATACTTGCTCTGCAGCAGCAGCATAACAGATCTGTTCCACCAAAACCAAACACATTAACATTGCAATATATATATTACCATGCAAAATTATCTGAGAGTTGTCGTGACATTATTATTTTTTTGTATACACTACCATTCAAAAGTTTGTGTGAGATATGTGTCTTTAAATGTCTTTGAAATAAGTCTCTTATGCTCAGCAAGTCTGAATTATTTGATCAAAAATACAGTAAAAACTGTGATATTGTGACATTATTATTACGATCTATCTATCTATCTATCTATCTATTTGCAATGGTTCTGAAGAAGAAGAGGTTTCAATAATGAAACTGAGTTCAATAGCTTTTGGGGCTTATGTAATAATTTAGTATTTTCCAGGAAGCCAACTGAAATGTATTATTAACTTCAATCTCTTGGAGAATAGGATGCCACACAAATATTGCTAACGCCCATAGTATTTATCTGTATACCTGAATATGGTATTGATATGCAAATAATTTTGCCAAAGGAAGTCACTATATAAGACCAGTACTCTAGAGGACAAAACTTGTATTAAAATTCATACATGCAATATATTATATCCATACATACAATATAACACTTAACCCACATTTATACCATTGCAAAAAAAAATGCTATTTAATAAATAATTATATTTAGAACATGTCTAATAGTTGAGGCGCTTATATTTTGATATATGGCCATATCATCTAACCTCATTAGATAATTTAAGATTAGAATTAGGATGACTTTTGAGATAGACAGTTCAGTGAAACTAAGTTTTACTATAATTGCAGGCCATGTTCCTCTACCATCACCGAAACAATGTGTGTCACGCCCTCTTGTGACTTTTTCTAAAAACTGCATTGCTTTCACTTGAACTTGAATTCAACTTCCCCATTCAGCGTTGCGAAACTCTTCTGGTGTGCACAACTCCTTTTCGTTTACGTCAAGCCTTTTTGCATATATATATATATATATATATATATATATATATATATATATATATATATATATATACATTATATTGACTCCATAATGTTCGCTAATAAAATTTTAATGTATTAAAATTTGTGGACAATACCACATGGATTATTCTCAAGAAAGTAAGTAATCTGTCTTCTGCTGAAATGCATAATCCTCATGCAACCTTTACCAGAAACTTTCTTATGAGGCCACAGCTGTAGCAGTAAACCTATTCGCAAAATAACCAGAACATGCACATTGGTTATGAATGGTTTTAACTGGACTTGTTTGCTTGTTTGTTCAGACATTCCTTGATGTTTCTCGATATTTTCGTTTTATTTTATTACTTTACTGAGTTTACAAAGTGAGATGTAACCATGCAACTTCTGTTCAACACTGATTCAAACCATCAAGCCCCTTTTCTTCACCCCAAAGTATTTCCTTATTTAACTGTCATATTATTATTATTATTAGTATCCCTCTCTCAATTCTTGAGTTTTATCTTATTGTAATTTCCTCTTTTATCTGCATATTTACTGAACAGCCAATGGGAGGCAGCATGAAGTTCATTACCTTACATTTTAGTCACAATATTTTGCCAAATATGGACTCCGTTTCATCAATATGACACGGACCTGATTGTATAATGCAAAACAGATCATTTAACCCGCATTCATTAAATCATTAAACCAGTGTTTAGTTGCTTGACTGAAACACTCAGAAGTGCTGTTTCCTATTCAATGAATGGGAAAATAAGAATAAACATAATATAGACATAATATGTCCTGTTTACGTTCCATACTCAAGCTGAATGCGCTCACATATGGCATCACAACCAAAGCGGGGATAATGATGATGGCGATGTGAAAAAAACAACAGTGTTGCTTAGTGTTTTACAGATGATATGTAACAATAATAACTATAACGCTATGATGTAATGACACACGCCTGAATTTATTAGCATCCTTTCTTCTAACGCATACACCTGGCTAGACTGCAAACTTCTGTTTGGCTGGTAACTTACATTGAAATTATTTAGAACGTCGAATGGTGTTTTTTTTTTCCGTATCAGAAGCTTTTTTTTTTACTTACCCAGAAATATCATCAATGCAACACAGGGTAATTTCAAAGCGGACGCCCACTGCGCTTTCCCAAAATGCAACATATGCATTTTGGTCGATGCCAATAAACGTAGCGAAAAACAAGAACAGAAAAGCGTTTGAGATCTATTTCTTCGTTTCAATTATATAAAAAAAAACCCAGGGAAAATGTTTTTATTTTGTGCTATGATATGGCTGACAGTGTCTGTAGCAGGAAATCTGGTTGATATCGTGGTTGTGGTTTGTCATTTGGAGTACTTGAGGGTTCATTTGAACCATGTTATAAAACTCTATAATAGCAGAACATAAAATATGATATGACTCATTTCACAAGATTAAAAAGAAAAAGAAAAAAAAAATCGGAATGCACCTCTATATTATGTGTCTCTCCTCAATTGAGAAAAGTCAGAAATCAGTCTAAGAAAATCCAAGTGGCCGTTGACGCAAAACCAAATAATGAGGCGCTAGCTTGCAGTAGGGCTACGTCTCCTCATCTCCTCACTAATGAAGATCAAATGTGTGCACTAGAATTGAGCAGGATGTGGAAATACACATATGGGATGAGAATGGTGCCGAAAAAATACGATGATGATGAAGCTTATTAAAGCTATACTTTCTACAAAGGCATCTACCATAAAGCAGTGTATTTATCTGATTAATGAAACAAGAGTACGTACATTGAGGGTATGCATTGATGCCAATAATGGTTTTAGACACTAGTTTTATTATGGTTTATAAAACTCTTTGTCTGTGGTTCCTCAAATCTCAAAGGGCAGAGCATCACTTCTCCACTATTAGGACTTCAGGAAAAAATGTGTTTGCCTCGGAAACAGAGACAGTGGGTCTGTTAGAAGAAGTGGCAATTTCATGCTGATGAGAAGTCATTGAGAAGATAAAGAGGAGAAGCTCACAATGAAGTGCAGTAACTGACCACCGTTGACACCTCGCAGATGATGGAAGAGGTGCATGTGGACAAAAAGAAAGCTACATAATCAAAATGACATTAAACTGCATGCATATTTAGACAGATGAAAACAGATTTATTATGAGGGATAATGTATACTCAGTCGGTGAGTACTGAAGAAACAAAAAATTCAAACAGGCCTGTTGGGGACTATATTATATGTATCTGACAATACAGATGACTTTTACTCTCATTCATTTAAATAATCAGTTATTTTGTGTCTCATCTTTTAAGCGACATGATCTGATTGATAAATCTTGGTGGCAGCGGACATATATGGGATCCTCATCCTTTGGCTGCCAGTCAGAGGGAAGACGTCTGCTGCGTCCAGCTGTGACAGGAGCATCTGCTGCAAATGGGAAACCATGCTGCTTCCAGCCATTGAAAATACATACAGACACACAAACAAAAGCCATTTTACATTTTGTGAACACATTTTATTTTCCTGTGATAAATGGTTAATAATCAGTTTACACATGAAGTGATGTATGCATATGCACATACATATCATTTCACTTACAATAATGAAGATTATCAGGTCATTAAGAATATAATTAATATGTGCATGATTAACCTCCGCATGACATTTGATTAAGTATATTATTATCATTGTTTTGTAATATTAAATAAATCAACAGAAAATTTAATATGCACTTAGTATTTTAATATATATATATATATATATATATATATATATATATATATATATATATATATATATAATAAAAATAATATCTTATAAAAA
>NW_015505954.1:289906-292334 GCF_001515645.1 Sinocyclocheilus grahami
TATATATATATATATATATATATATATAGGGTTTAAAGAGGGCTTTATAACTTCAGTACATCTTTATATATAATTTCATAGTTCTGTTGTCCATGAAATATTATATTGAATGTACTGATAGGCATTTATGGTAAATTATTTCATGTAATTTCTGTTGAAACGTGTATGTCATGTTTTTAAATAGGTTTATATTTACTCATTCGTAATGATGAAGTTGCAATATAGTATATTTTAAATATACCAACTTTGTGTTAAAATTATAATCAAGTACTTCACATGTGCTTCACATGTACAGTATGTTAGTCAGCACATCAAAATAAGTGTACTTATTTAAAGCATGAAAATAGTTAATACAATGATTTAAAATGCACGTTAAATGTTTAATTTGAAATTGATATTGAAAGTCACTTTTTAAGAATGTACTGAAATGTGTTAAGAAACAGTCATGAAAGTGTCTCTCTGCACTTAAGTGGCCTTTTACATCATTAATATTTTATTATTAGCAAGTACAGGTTTTTATAAATGAAGAGTTCAGATGCAAAAGCTTCTAAGTGCCAACTGAAATTTTCTTCTAAAATTGACATTTTTATGAGGCTCATATGTTTAGATTCTGTAATTTTACTTTAATGACAATGTATAGGTCCTTTTCTATGACATTAAAGTGAAATAAATGAACATAAATATAGGAGCCTGATAAAAATGCTAATTTTAGATTAAAAATTCAGACAGCACTTAGAGGCTTTTGCATCTGAACTCTTTAAATATACTTTAAGGCAGTGGTTCCCAAACCTGTCCTGGAGGACCCCCTGCCCTGTGCTTTTTGTATGTCTCCCTAATCAGACACACCCAATTTAGTTCTTGCAGTCTCTACTAACTAGCTGATGAGTGGAATCAGGTGTGTTAGATAAGGGAGACATACAAAAGGTGCAGGGCAGGGGGTCCTCCAGGACAGGTTTGGGAACCACTGCTTTAAGGATTTGAAGTGCACAATAAGTATCAATACAATTACGCACACTTATTTTTCACAAGGGAAGTTCAAAAGCAGGCAATATCTACTCTCACTTAACATTTTTGTGGTGTTTGAAAAAAAAGTACAGTTTACAGAAAATGTTTTTATGCACCATATAAACAAATATAGACATTCTTTATCTGGCAAGAACATTTTGTAACATAACTCATATATCTACATATGACTTTTTCAAGTTCACTGAATCTTACCATGGTAACATAGATGTTGTCTGGACTGCTGGGAGGACTTTTCACATCTGCCAGATCAGGCATAGAGCTGTATTCCACCTGAGACACAAAATAAGCTGAAAAGTCATCTTCAAAACCCATACAACAACCCCAAAAATATTTAAACATTCCAGAATCAAACCTCAACCACTGTTTTCTTAAATTAAACAGAGTCAACATAAATCAATGAAAATTTGATTTAATAATCGACTTTATCAAGTACAGAAAGCGAAGAGAGGAATTGAGAGCAGACATGCAGAAGGAAGTTGCAAAGATAGTGTGTTACCTTGTATGCCATTCTCTTGTCTTCATTGTCAGGGTTGGTTTTAACCTCTTCTATTTTTTGCCTAGTAGAAAATGAAGCACAACATGAAGCCAGAAAAATACCCTACAAGCTGTTATATCTCTCTGGGAACTGACAATGACTTACTTTGAGTTGTTTTCTCTTTGGGTTGATCTGCAAGCCTTCCTCCCCAAAAACACGGTTCCAATTAGTAACACAAACCCAGACACTGACGCCAGGGGCAGCCACCAGGGAGGATGTGCCTGCAGACGATTCACACCTGGGCTGTTTTTCCTGGTCAGTACTGAAGAAAATAAAGAGGGGAATTGAGTTTGGAGCTCTTATTAAAACGAATCCACATATAGAAACCTTTAAAATGGGAATAAATAAACTTTGACAGGTGTTCACCGCATGCTATGTATCACAACTATTTAAAACTTTTACAAAGGTCAATTTTTTTTCCTTTTTCATTTTCATAGCATGCTAATAGCTGAAAACAGTTAATTCACTTCTGTGTTGGTTTCAAGAGAGAGACCGGAAGGTTGCCACTTGGTAAATAATGACACCAAAAAAACAAAACAAAACAATGAAAGACACAATTTCTGCATATTTATACTTTAAACATGATGATCCATCAGGACCTAGGTCACTGAGTGTCTCTGATGCCATCTGGTGGGGAAAATTTACATAAAATTGTATTTTATGATTACAGCCACTAGAGGGGCCTATTGAATCCTATGGAGATTTTTAAATGAGCCAAACAAGTGAAATCTTTAAAACTACACCAACTTGAGGCTTCATTAAGCTTTCAGATATATCTCAAGGCTTTCATATATATATTAAAACAAAAACAAAAAAACTATATTTTGTAAAAAAAAAAAAAAAAAAAATAAATACTGAATTTGAACC
>NW_015505954.1:292912-310261 GCF_001515645.1 Sinocyclocheilus grahami
TGGGATTGACTCCCTTTTGGAGCCAGTCTCTAGCAGCCAGTCGATGAATGGCAGGTTAATTCACTTCCGTGTTGGTTTCAAGAGAGAGACCGGAAGGTTGCCACTTGGTAAATAATGACACCAAAAAAACAAAACAAAACAATGAAAGACACAATTTCTGCATATTTATACTTTAAACATGATGATCCATCAGGACCTAGGTCACTGAGTGTCTCTGATGCCATCTGGTGGGGAAAATTTACATAAAATTGTATTTTATGATTACAGCCACTAGAGGGGCCTATTGAATCCTATGGAGATTTTTAAATGAGCCAAACAAGTGAAATCTTTAAAACTACACCAACTTGAGGCTTCATTAAGCTTTCAGATATATCTCAAGGCTTTCATATATATATTAAAACAAAAACAAAAAAACTATATTTTGTAAAAAAAAAAAAAAAAAAAAATTGATACTGAATTTGAATCCAAACACATGCATATTCATACAGTTTCATAAATATATAATACATATAAAAGATACATTTTAAAAGTATAAATATGATATAAACTCATTGGTCTCCACCCCATCACTCAAATTTAACTGTGTTAAGTCAAAAAAAAAAAAAATTAAAATCAAAATGACAGTCATTTCCCAGCAGAAACATCATAAATGCTATAATGTGTCTCAATGGGAGTGTGTGTGCCTGTGTGTGTGGGTATGTGAGTTGTTTGTGCATTGGGGACATTCTGCAGTCTCAGCCCTTTGTTTGGGTATGCACCTTTTCTGGATTGTGTCAGATTTTATATAGTAAACAAAAAAATCAAATAAATAAAAAAATGCTGTTTTTTTGGGACATTCCATTCATTCCTATGGCCGGGTCAAAATCACACGCGAGGGACACTTTTGTTACTTTTTTTATTACACCTTATTTTATTACACACAGAATCCTCGAATCAACTCAAATTTGTTTTGTGTGTGCTCCATGCTCAAGTATGACAAAATTAAATAAAACTTTTTTTTTTTTTTGTAAATTCCATGCTTTTCCAGTGGCGGGTCAAAATGACACGCGAGGGACACTTTTGTTACTTTTTTTATTACACCTTATTTTATTACACACAGAATCCTCGAATCAACTCAAATTTGTTTTGTGTGTGCTCCATGCTCAAGTATGACAAAATTAAATAAAACTTTTTTTTTTTTTTGTAAATTCCATGCTTTTCCAGTGGCGGGTCAAAATGACACGCGAGGGACACTTTTGATACTTTTTTTAAAGCACCCACTTAAACTGCTCAAATTCACTCAAAACATGTTTTCATGTATTCCCGGTTCAAGTGTGACAAAAGTAAAAAAAAAAGTCTCATAACATAACGATCAACGCTCGATTTTTAAAAAACCCGAGGGACGGATGAGGGTTAAGGAATGGAAGTCGGTCAAATGAACACAGTCCGCCTTCCACAAACAGAGAAACAAATCAATTTGCCCTCTAGTGTATCAATTGATGTCAGCTATATTAGATTGAAGAAAGCGAAAGGCGTTTTCCTCAAGAGAACAGAGACATTGTGTTAAATGAAGTTTTCCGGTAGGTACATTACCTGAGGCAATAAACAAAGACATCTGTCAAATTGATCGATTCTTTCTTTCTGATTCAGCACCTTTTGCTCTTACAAAACACTTTGCCATTTCTGTTGATTTGATGAAGGACACGATTGTCAGATGATGATGTCATTACATGGGTCAGAAATGTCATTATCATTCTAAAATGAATTATTCATGAATAAAACCTGAGCATTATGCTGCAAAACAGACAAAGTTTGTTGTCAAATTGAAATAGTGCTTATACACCAGCAATCTGAATCACTTATGATTGAATCATTGAATTATTCATCTGATCAGTGAGTCTATTCATGAGTAAGAGAATATATAATCAATTATTTGTTACTGAACACGTGCAATGGCCAGATGTTTGAACTGAACAATATGACTTTAATATGTATTCGCTAATCAGAGCGATTATATGATGCAAGATATAACAGTGGCAGTATTCATCTGACGTATTGCTGTTTGGAAATGTGTGCCAGCTGCAGCATCTAGTGGCACTTGTAAATGCAAATTACAAATACTTAAATATTCAGAATATCCTTTATTTATATGCAGTGTGACTCTTCTTGGTGTTACTGAATTAATTCCGTGAGAAAGTAAGACCATGACAATAAGATATTCATTCTCCTGGTTTACATTACCATTTATACACCTTCTCTCTGAGCAGATAATTAAACTGGTCTTTACTGCTAATCTACTTTTAATGGTAAAGATAATCCAAAATGAAAAGGCAAATAATGTAATGTATTACAAAAATAATACATGCAATTATACATGCAAAACAGCCTCTTTCGCGAATGCTACAATACATTGTTACAAGTTCAGTTCAGAGAGTTTAAAATTAAATGGGTCTGATGTGTTTTAAATGTAAGGTTGTTATGTACTGTACTAACTGAGTTATAGTATCTGTCTGTAATCTTCTTTGACTTTGTGGGCCAAGTAAGGAATAGTTCACCAACAAATTAAAATTTGCTCACCCTAAATGTAGTAGAGTTTGTTTTTTCATCAGAACAGATTTGGAAAAATGTATCATCACTTGGTCTCCAATGGATCCTCTGCAGTGAACGGGTGCCGTCAGAATGAGAGTCCAAACAGCTGATACAAACATCATAATAATCCACAAGTAACCCACTCCAGTCCGTCTTGTGAAGTGAAAAGCTACATGTTTGTTAGAAAAAAAATACATCACAACATTTTTAACTATAAACCAGAGAAAGAGCCATCTTGTCTGAATCAGGAGAGTAATATGCACAGATTATTACTGTTTACAAGCAAAAACATTCCAAAACAAATATGTCTTTTGGTTTTGATGTGAGAGGACAACAGGGGATGGATGGGCTTTTTCACTGGAGAAAGCATTATTCTAGATTATGGAGTCGTATCTTGGCCAGATGCCTTAATGATGGATTTGTTTTGACATTAATTGATGGACTGGAGTTGTGTGAATTACTTGTGGATTATTTATTAGCTGTTTGGACTCTCATTCTGATGACACCCATTCACTGCAGAGGACCCACTGGTGAGCAAGTGATGTAATGTTACATTTCTCCTCATCTACATCTTGGATTGTCTGAGGGTGCATACATTTAGTAAGCACATTTTCATTTTTAGGTGAACTATTCCTTTAATGAAAACAGAATACATGTTGCTTACATGCAAATGTAGATGGTCATATGTTAATATATTCATCTGTTTGACACCAGAATTAGACTTTTTTGCAATGTAGTTTAAGAGTAAAACTAGATTAATTTTCCATACAGTGGCTGAAAAAGAAAAGATCCAGGCACTAAATGAGACTTTCTTCAGTTTACAGTAACATTCTGTGTGTTCCTTCCACTGACAGCTTGTTATTTTTGAGGAAACTGGCTGGTCCCATCTCAGAGAACAGCCAATTTTGTACCTTTAATGCTGCTCTTAGATTCACAGTGTGAAGTTGGTAAATTGTGGCATGTGAATTAGTAAAAATAACCCAATGTTTTTGCTAAGTCACATGCCAGAATTCGTTAAAACTGCTGACATTAAAGACTTAATTAAGAAAGCAGATCCTTGTGATTGGTTTAATTATCAGTCTATTTCACATATGTATTTTATCTCCAAGGCAATGGGGAAGGCTGTTGCTCAGCAACTGAGCTCACTCTTGCACAGAAACAACACTTGTGAGATGTTCCACACAGGTTATAGATAATCATAGAGGAAGTGTCTGTATTATTTAATATAGACACTCACATAGACAATGAAAGATTGAAAGATACATTTCTTTGAGAAAGTTAATTTCAGAGAAATTATATAAATGTTTCACTGACTTGAGTGCACTGGATTAACTATTGACTCAGATGTTTCTTCAGTTGGTTGAAATATTGCAAATGGGGAGACTTCCTTAGTAGTCAAATCTCCTTTACTTATTTATTTATTCATTATTATGATTATTTATGATTATTGCAATTTAAGTAGTACAATAACAAAATACAGACATATACTAAATAGTGTACATTAGAAAAGAGGGGGAAAATCAGATGTAAGTGATAATATAGATGCCAGAAGCAATGAGGTTTCTGACTGGTTTCTACTGCGTCACACTCTGCTTCACCTTCTTTTCCATATATGGGGGCTTTTCACACTGAGCTTTAACCCTGTGTTATCGTTTTTATAAACCCCACTTTTAACCCAGTATACTCCACAATAACTCTGAATGTGTTTTGTGGTTTCTGGCACCAAGACATTAGCAGCAGATCCTTTAAGTCCTGCAAGTTGAGCCTCCATGGACCAGATTTGTTGGTCCAGCACATCCCACAGATGCTCAATCAGATTGAGAAATTTGGAGGAATTTAGAGGCCATGGAAAAACCTTAAACTCTTTGTCATATTGCTCAAACCTCAGGGTGCTTTTTTTCTGCTGAATGAGGACACTGCCATCAGGAAACACCACTGGAATGAAGGGGTGTACGTGGATACCAAAACAGTCATTAGATAGGTGATGTGTCAAATGAACATCCACATAAATGCAGAGCACAAGGTTTCCCAGAGAATAACACTTGTTTGTGTGTGTGTGTGTGTGTGTGTGTGTGTGTGTGTGTGTGATAGATAATCAGATTATCAGAGGGACACTCAGATTTAAAGTAAATCGAATTGTAGGAGAGTGCAAGGTGTGTTTTTTTCTCTCCAATGCCCTCAGTTGTTTTATTCCACAAGGCCAAAAACAAAATGAAATTTCATTTGTTTTGGTGCATCTTTTTTTTCTTTGTCTTCAACTATGGGCACATAGTTGAAGACAAAGAAAAAAAAAGATGCACCAATCATAGAACAAAGGCCTCTAGTTACAGATCCAAATACAGTAATGCAAGATATTTCATGAAACTTTAGATGGAGCAGGCTGATGGGTCCTTAACACAAACAAATTATATTCAAGCATTAAACAACTGGGCACAAGCTGATTGGTTCATGTTGCATATGCAGCCAATGAGCTTGCTGCTTTACATTTAAATGGCTGGTTAACATTCACAAGTGCAGTTCGCAGCACACTTTCTTGATCCTTGACTTTAGATCAGCAATGTGAATGGGGGAAGTCGTGGCCTAATGGTTAGAGAGTCGGACTTGTAACCCAAAGGTTGCGGGTTCTAGTCTTGTACCGGCAGGGATTGTAGGTGGGGGTACAGCGCTCTCTTCCACCTTCAATACCACAACTGAGGTGCCCTTGAGCAAGGCACCGAACCCCCAATGTGCGCAGCATAAATGGCTGCCCACTGCTGTGTGTGTGTTCACTGCTGTGTGTGTGTGTGTGTGCGCACTTTGGATGGGATAAATGCAGAGGACTAATTCCGAGTATGGGTCACCATACTTGGCCACATGTCACATCACTTTCATTATGGAGATCGCGGCCCGTAGAGATCTCCCCTTCGTCGAGTTCTGCGGGTTCACCGCGGTGACGGCTTTAGATGACGCTACTATCAACTCTTTGTTCTGGCACGGGGCCAATTACCATCGCCCCGTGGACCTCCCAGACACCACGGGACTAAACTGGAGGGAAAGGATCCTCCGGTGTCTGGAGAGCGTCCAGCCCTGAGCCAGAACCAGCCCGCCGGCCGCGGCAGACCCAAGCCCGCTGGCCGCCCTATTCACCCGTAACCAAAAGGATGAGGCAAAAAGGAATTCTCCAGTGTCGGCTCCTGCTCCTGAGTTTAGCCCACGGAGGGCTCCTGTCCCCGAGTTTAGCCCAGAGAGAGCTACAGTCTCAGAGTTTAGCCTAGAGAGAGCTCCAGTCCCCAAGTTTAGCCCAGAGATGGCACCAGTCCCCGAGTTTAGCCCAGAGAGGGCTCCAGTCCCCGAGTCTAGCCCAGAGAGGGCTCCAGTCCCCGAGTCTAGCCCAGAGAGGGTTCCAGTCCCCGAGTTTATCCCAGAGAGGGTTCCAGTCAACTATTAAAGTCCATAGAGGATTCCAGTCCCTGAGTCTAGTACAGAAAGGGCTTCATTTCCCACGTCCAGCCCAAGGAGGGCTCCAGTCCCCGAGTCAAGTTCAGGGAGGGCCACAGCTTCCAAGTTAGGCCTACGGCGGGCCTCTAAAAAGGATATTCTCCCCAAGGATTAATTTTTTTGGGGGGGGGGTAGTAGGGGTCAGCCCGTAGAGGCTGGGCCGAGTGCCGAGGCCCCCTGAGTTCCCTGCTCCGCCATAGCTCCCGAGCTCCCTGTTCCACCATGGTCTCCTTAACTGTCTACTCTGCCATGGCTCCTGGATAGGGTACTGCCCTGGAGGCCGTCCGTCCCTGGAAGTAGTACCTGAGTCTAGTACAGAAAGGGCTTCATTTCCCACGTCCAGCCCAAGGAGGGCTCCAGTCCCCGAGTCAAGTTCAGGGAGGGCCACAGCTTCCAAGTTAGGCCTACGGCGGGCCTCTAAAAAGGATATTCTCCCCAAGGATTAATTTTTTTTGGGGGGGGGTAGTAGGGGTCAGCCCGTAGAGGCTGGGCCGAGTGCCGAGGCCCCCTGAGTTCCCTGCTCCGCCATAGCTCCCGAGCTCCCTGTTCCACCATGGTCTCCTTAACTGTCTACTCTGCCATGGCTCCTGGATAGGGTACTGCCCTGGAGGCCGTCCGTCCCTGGAAGCCTTTCCTGAGAGGCCTCCAGAGCTTTCCATTGCCTTTCATTACAGTGGACAAAAACATTTTCTTTTTTGTTTCATGCAGATAGAAAATCATAAAGGTTAGGAATAACATGAGGGAGAGTAAATGATGACATAATTTACATTTTTTGGGTGAAATACCCCCTGCAGATCAGACACATACTTAGCACATACTTACAATCAAATAGAGGTTATATTTACAACAAACTATCCTTAATTATTTATCCATCATAGATGATTACATTTATTAAATATACACTTTTTTTATAGTTATAATAATGCACAAATGTATTATAATATTTTATATTACTACACTTATTATAATTATTATAACAATGATTTAATAAATTATAACAATTTATATAAGGATACAGATGTTGAACAGCTAATGATAAATGCAAAACCGTGATGCATAAACAAATGTTATCAGTTTTTTTAATGCAATATCATGCTTAACAATAATAAACATGTTTTTAAATATAATAATATGATGGATTTTATTGACATCAATCACACATTGTGTGAGAAACAATAAGGTTTACTCTATTCTTCTCCTAGTTATCAAATCAACATGTTCAGTATAAAAGAAAATTATTTAAAAGACAAACGAAAATGTCAATGTTTGATATTGCTCACACTGAAACTACAAAAAATTGCATTAATTAACAAGGTTAATAATTAATGGGACAAATTATAAAAAGACAATCATAAAACACAAGCTACAAATACAAAACATCTTCATAATCTCTAGATTATCCATAAGAAATGTCCCTATGTTATGACTGTAACCATGGTTTCCCCGAAGGGAATGATACGGTACGACTGAAACGCTTTGGGAACACGTCTGCGTGACCTTGTACTGAAGCACATGTGAAATCAGTCCAGTAGAGTGGGGAGACGTCACAGGCGGTGTGACATAGCGACCAGGAAGCTTTAAATACTCATCCGGTGAAAACAACGCTAGGTTCTGATAGGTTGAAACAAACACTCACAGGGATGCAGGAGTTATGGCAGGGCGACGCAGCATCTCGTTCCCTTTGGGGAACATGGTTACAGTTGTAACCTAGGGACGTTTCCCTTCAGGAACTCAAGATGTGTCGGAAACACTTTATGAACGAGATTACCAACTCTGCCATGCCGACAAATGCCTGTCTGGTGTGAAAACGTATGTGCACATCTCAGATAAAAGAACTGGAGCAGTTCCCACATCTAGGTTATAAAACCTAACAAAGGTGAGCGGTAGGGCTGCACAATTAATCGAAATTAAATCGCAGTCGTGATTAGGCAAAAGCTGTGATTGCCATGCGTATCTTGTCAGGGAAGCACGGTTCTGTGATCAGTAGTAAATATCCATCCGGAGGCCAGAGGGCGCTCTCATGCGGAAACTTCAAATACGCCTCACAAAAGAAATTCAGGAAATCCCTATAACAGTTGCTGAATAAACAGAAGCTTAGGTCATTCAAAGTGACTAATAAACACATGACTATGACAATATATGGCTTATCTAAGTTTGTCTTATTTTAATTTTTTATTACAATAAAGTATATAATAATGCAATGCTAATCGAAATAGCCTTTATCACTGCTTAGAATACTATGAAATATGATGCGTGCCTTATTTTGTGTAAGCAGCCACATCATCTCACAGAAGGATTTATTTCAAACACTCGACTGACGTTATGAAGTAAGTATGGAGTAAAATGTTATGTTATCATGTGTTATTTACACATGTTTTCAGATGGAGCAGCATTTACTACACAGAGCCATAGTTCACTAACAAGCTATGAATGATTTCTTAATCACACGATTAAATCGGTCTATGATTATAAACGCGGTTTTGCGTACCTTGTCAGTGAACTGTGTAGTAAATGCTGCTCCATCTGAAAGCACGTGATGGAGATTTACTACTGATCACAGAACCGGCTCTACTGACAAGATGCGCATCCGGCTCTACTGACAAGATGTGCATGACAATCATATTTGATTAATCGTACAGCCCTAGTGAGCGGGGATGACCAGCCGGCCACATTGCAGATGTCATGCAGCGAAACAAATGACAGAAAGGCTTTACATGCCGCCATACCTTTAGTTGAGTGGGCCCTATACCCAAGAGGAGAGGGGAGATCAGAGGACTCATAAACCAGGGCGATAGCCTCAACTATCCACCTGCTTAATGTCTGCTTGTTTGCTGGGAGACCACTCTTGGGTAGACCAAAGCATACAAAAAGTTGATCATTTTTCCTCCACAGGGCAGCTCTGTGGACGTTAGTGTCCAGTGCTCTAACTGGACACCAAATTAAGTTTCTCCTGGTCTGGCTCCCAGAAGAGAGTTGGACAGAATATCTGCAGCACTATGGGCCGTGGAACAACAGTGGACACTTTCGGCACATAGACGGGCCCCGGGTGCAAGAAGGCTTTCACCATTCCTGGTGCAAAGTCAAGACATGATGGTGACACGGAAAGGGCCTGAAGGTCACCAGCTCTCTTGAGAGACGAGATGGCTAATAGAAACACTATCTTTAGTGTCGAAAACTTTGCCGAAACCTTTACTTAGCCCTTCTAGGACCACAGCTAAATCTCATGCCGGGACCCTAGTGTGTAGTGCAGGCCTCAGCCTCAAGACACCATGAAGGATAACATCTCTGTGGAGAAACGTTGCTGCAGGAACTCCAGCACTGTACAAACCGGGCATTTAACTGGGTCCAGCTGATGATCTCTGCACCTTGAAGTGAAAAGCTTCCACTTAATGGAGTACAGTTTCCTCGTGGAGGGAGCTCCAGAGTGGAGAATGGTCTGAACAACCTCTGTTGAGAGACCAGAAGCTATGAGTTGTGCCCGCTCAGAGGCCAGACCCACAATCTACAACAGAAGGTCCCTCCTGATCGGAATCTCCCATGGAGACCCATCGAGAAGGGACACAAGATCCAAGAACCATACTCAGGCCGGCCAGAATGGGGCTACTATCAGTAGACTGACCCCGTCCCGGTGGACTCTTTAAAGAACTCTCGGAAGCAGAGCAATCAGGGGAAATGCCTCAGCCATGTCTGTAATATGGCATCCAATCCCAAAGGAGCAGGATGTGTGAGGGAGAACTCTGTGAGTGGTCTCCCAAGAAGGTATCAGGCCATAAGGTATCACGTTGGACACAGTTGCCATCAGACCCAATAGTTTCTGAAACGGTTTCAAAATGAGTGACTGGCCTAGCTTGACACTGTTCACAGCTGCGAGAATCAAATCGATATAAGCAGGAGACAGACATGCCTGCAACGTCATCGAATCCCACACCAAGATAAGTGGTCCTCTGAACTGGAGAAAGCACACTCTTCTTGGCATTCAGACTTAACCCCAGCTCTTTTATATGGGCAAGGATGACATCTTGATGCCGTACCGCCATCAGCTCTGATTGAGCTAGAATCAACCAATCATCCTGTTCCTTTGTTTTGGAAGGATGGAAACATGGAAGTATGCATCATTCAAGTCTATGGTAACGAACCAGTCCTCAGACCTGATTTGCAATACAATCTGTTTCAGTGTCAGTATCTTGAATCTAATAATAATAATAATAATTCCTTACATTTATATAGCACTTTTCTGGGCACTCAAAGCACTTTACATAGAAGGGGGGAGATCTCCTCAACCACCACCAGTGTGCAGCATCCACCTGGATGATGCGACAGCAGCCATAGTGTGCCAGACCGCCCACCACACACCAGCTTATTGGTGGAGAGGAGACAGGGATGAAGCCAATCAGCAGATATGGGGATGGTTAGGAGGCCATGATGGTCAGAGGCCAATGGGCGAATTTGGCCAGGATGCCGGGGGTTACATCCCTACTCTTTTTTGAAGGACATCCTGGGATTTTTAATGACCACAGAGAGTCAGGACCTCGGTTTAACGTCTCACCCGAAAGACGCTGCTTTTTGTCAGTATAGTGTCCCCGTCACTACACTGGGGCATTAGGACCCACACAGACCACAGGGTGAGCACCCCCTGCTGGCCTCACTAACACCTCTTCCAGCGGCAACCTAGTTTTCCCAGGAGGTCTCCCATCCAGGTACTGACCGGGCTCAAACCTGCTTAGTGGGCAACCAGTCTTGGGCTGCAGGGTGTTATAGCTGCTACTGAATCTGAATGTCTTGACAGAGCGATTGCGTTAGTAAAGATCTATAATAAAACGCAACCCACCCATCCTTCTTGGAAACAATGAAGTATCGGCTGTAAAAGCCGAACTTCCTCATGAGCAGAGAGACATGCTCTATAGCCTCCTTTCTCAGGAGGGTAGCCACCTCTTGTTCCATCACCAGAGCCTGCTCGGGGCCTACCAGAGTAAGTGTGACTCTGTTGAATCGAGGTGGACGAGAACCAAAATTGGATTCTGTAACCTCTCTCGACAGTCTGCAGGACCCACTGAGACACGTTTGGCAGAAGTTTCCATGCTGCCAGATGGTCTATTAAGGGAATCAGTCTCTCGAGACCTCTGGTGTACTTTGAGCAGTCAGCTCGGTGCCCCGAAGTCGATGATTGGCAGGGAACAACTGAACAGAACGCTATAATAACCTCCTTGGAGGATGCAAGCTTCCCAGAGCCGCCACGTTTCTGGGCGGACACTGAACTGTGCTCGATGGAGACCGCTGTGCCCTGAAGCACCGGCGGTGGCAGGGTTGACAGAACGATCTCCTGAGGGCCTTGAGGAGAGACAGGCACCGTGTGATGAGGTGTACACCACTCTTCCCCAGAGGAGCTTGCCCTCAGAAGCCTGGCACCTGAGGCATCAGGACTTCTTCACCGAACGGGCCGCCCAAAAGGAAGAACCTGTCCTTGTCCTTCATATCGGACAGGTTAAACCAGAGATGTCTCTCAGTAGCCACCAATGCTGCCATAGAGCGGCCAATAGCTCTGGCTTTTTACTTGGTGGCCCGGAGTGACAAATCAACGGCACAATGCAACTCTTTAATATCATCAGAATGCACTTCCTCACCTTCATCCAGGTTTTTAAGCAGGTCTGCCTGTTATGCCTGCAACAAGGCCATGGTGTGCAGACAAGCACCAACCTAACCTTCCGCCATTAAAGCTTTGTCCACCAAGGCCGATGTTGTCTTTAAAGGCCTAGTGGGCAATGCCAGAGCCTTCAGGGACAATGCTGACCCTAAGGACAGATAACAGATAGTAAGTGTCTGTTTAACCCGGGGCATCATCCAATAGTCATGTTCTCTCAGCCCCAAGATGTTAGAATAATTATTGACATTAGGGCTGAATAAGGTCTTTCCCATGATCTCGACAACTCAGTGTGGAGATCAGGGAAGAAAGGAAGGCTCCGACGTGGAGGAGATGACTTAGAACGCAGGAAGCGTTCGTCTAGCTTGCGTTTAAAATTATCTTCCTGCTTCTCAGCCGGCCAATGCAACCCCTCCACTAGATCCATCTGCGATCACAATGATCTCAATCACAATCGCCAGAACCACGAGGATCGCAAGTCTGTGCGCCCTCCTCAAAGAGTGCTACATGGGAGTGGAGCGTGTGCAGCGGTAGCAGTCACTCACAATGCACACAGTCAGCTCCCTTGAGAGCTGTCTGTGCATGCTCCACTCCCAGACAAGCAACGCAAAGATCATGTGTATCCCCACCTGTAATGATACGCAGGCAGTGAGTAACACATAGACTAAAACGCTGCTTGTCTGACTTATCACTGAATTTGAGCACTGGCACAGAACACACACTTCAAACACACCTTTTAGATGGACACAAGAGCAGAAGCTAGCATTGTTTTCACTGGACGCATTTTTAAAGTTTCCTGCTCGCTACGTTACCCCGCCCGTGACGTCTCGCCACTCTACTTGACTGATTTCACATGTGATTCTGTACATCACGCAGACGTGTTTCCGATGCAGCTCAAGTTCCTGAAGGGGTTCGTTTTTACTGTAGCCTACATGTGATGAATGAAGTTCAAGGTTGCGGTGGTCATGTTCGAGTTGCAAATTGTTCATACACCAAATTTTGTTTTATTAATATGGTCCATTTTGAAGTGTTTATATCCAAAAAAAACAATATTCGAAGATACTCCTGTAACCCTGTATTGTTCTGTCCTTGCACAGCATCATGCAGCCGTGTAGAGTCTGATCAGAGGCACCGATCAGAGTTTGTATAGGCTATTAGTTAATGATTGTCAATGATTTTTTAAATATTTTTTTAAGTTTAATGACAGTTCTTATATAATCATTATCGAGTCCGAGATTGATTTAATTTAGAGTATTTGTTCTCAAGTCAAAGTCAAGTTATTTTCTTCATTTATCTGAAATCTTTAAATTCGCAAGTGCAGTCACATAGCCTAACTCAAGACCTTCACCTCTGATATTTACAGCTTTTAATGTATGGAACGTGAGTTAAACATCAGACGATTTGTTTTGCCATCTTGCTTGCAATATCATTTGCGTATCGTCCAAAACAAATTTTAAAAAATCACAATACAGGAAAACCTTGATTGTGTTATTAAGTATTACATTCAGCTACAGAGCATAGTAATTAGCATTATCTTGGTCTAGGAGCTAACACTAAACCTGGTCTTTCCCAACACTGAATGACGGTACCAAAATCTAGCGCCGCAACTCGCTAATTGAAAAAAAAAGTATATAAAATAGATAAACTTCCATGTGCTTTTTTACGTTAGAAAATAGTAGCTCTCTACTCTTAGTCCCGGTTGTTGAGAAGCATTGCAGAAGTGTTAACTATTCAAACGCAAGCTGAAAGATATGATTAGAATTTTTGAGTGACAGACACACAGAAGGGTGGGGGCACACTGGGGGGCCAATCAGTTTTCAGGGGGGCAAGTGCCCCCATGGCCCCTCCCCTGTCTACGCCGCTGGTTTGCATTTGGTGTTTTACAGTTTTATTCCAAACTCAAGGTGAACCCATGTAGCTGTCTTCAACAAACATCCTACTGTCAACAGTCTTACTTATTAAACCAAAACAACTTAAATAAGCATCAGAAAATAAACATACCTGCATACATGTGGTTCGTGATGCACATGCAATACAAGCTGTGTCTCATTTAGAAGGCTGCGTCCTCCGGAGGTCGCATTCGAAGGCTGCATACGTCATCGAGGCTGTCTCATTTCAGAAAAGCAAGTAGGACACTCCGAATGCGACCTTCGAATGCGACCTTCTTTCACAGGAATTCGGAGGATGCATGAGGTGTATCCTTCGCTGCTACAGATAACCCACAATTCTTTGCGTCGCCGTGAACAACCGTTGTTAATTTTAAAAATGCCGGCGCCGGCAGATGTAACGTGTAAGATGTCACACAAGCGCAGATGTGGTGTTTACAACTTACCTTAATTCGCCTCGGTAAAAACGGATAAACTTTGTTTTTAATAACCTCCTCCTTTTTTTCTCTAATAGATGCCTGCTGTAGGTACGCTGCAGCTCCTCAAACATTGAACAAAATAAAACAAGTAAAAGCATTTTTTTTTTCAAATTACTTTCCAAATTTAGAAATAATTTTCCTTCATTTAAGTAGTGTGAGAGCGCAACGATGCTCTAAATGTGTTGGCATAGCAACGTGATACTTCCGGTTTCCTTTTCCGCCCGTCCTACGAAGGCCGTTTCATTTAATTCTAGGTTGAGGACACTTCGTATATGCATCCTACAGAGGATGCGACCTCCAGAGGATTCGACCTCCGGAGGGTGCAGCCTTCTAAATGAGACACAGCTACAGTTCAGAAGGGAGCGCTCACTCTTAAAGGGGCCACATCTCTATTCCACTCGTTACATTTGGTTCAGTGATAGTGTAGCTTTCAATATGAAAAGTTATGTTTAGCGATAGTTTAAAGATCATTAGTTATGAATTAGTTTTATATATAAAGATACTACAACTAATAATAAATCAGTTCAGATTCAGTTTGTTTGGTGATAGTGTAAAGTTCAATTAAAACATTTGTTAAAGTCATCATTCAAAAAAAAAAAAGTTTTGATAAAGTGACTTATGTTAGCAGTTAATATGTCATTTCTGTTCATGCTGCAGCAAGCAGACAATATAGGCTAATCGTAAGACACTATTTAAGCTTGAAATTGGAATTTAGGCCTACTTTTTTGGGGGTTTATTCAACTCTGGGCTTATAGCAATTCTAGTACTTCCGTGCAGTGTAGCAGCAGTATGCATATAAATTCAGATTGCGTGTTAGTGAATTAGTAATATCAGCATGCATAGCAAAATTAAATAATAATGTTTGCAAATAATTTTAGTAGCGGCAGCAGTAGGTAGACTGTAGTTGCTGAAATTTCAGTGACTAAGCTTGGATGATATGTGAACTCTTCAGAGCGAAATAGGCATTTGATTGCATTTTGCTTATTTAATAAAGGGGATTATAGCAATTCTAAGTACTTTTATGCAGCTGTAGCAGCAGTATGCATGCCTATTCAGATCACTATGTAAGCACATTTGTAATAGCAGCAGCTTGCATAGCAAATTCAGATAACATAAGAAAATAATATTAACAGCAGCAGCATTCTGTCACAAATCCGGTCCATGAACTTTCATCTGCTAGCCATCAGAGGTCACCCTTTCTTATTGCATTGACTCTCGCACTACACACTGTTGCACATCACCCCGGACTACATTTCCCATCATGCATTGCACTGATTGCACTCAGCACGGATTGCACACAGCTGTACACTGATTGCCCCCAACTGTTTCATATCACTCCCTCACTATTTAACACTCACTCTGATCCCTTCCCTCTGCCGAGTATTGTCTAGCGCTTATCTTCCCCCAGATAGCTACATTACGGAGCCCTAGTGATTTTCCTTGCCCTTGCCCTTGCCCTTGCCCTAGCCGTTTTCTCGGTTCTTGATCTTTGCCTGGTTTCTTGGATTTCTCCCTTAGTCTTGTCCCTTCCGATTCTGTCTGCCCATCGGTGTCCTTCGCTAGCCCTGTGACTGTTCTTGTGTTTTACCTGTTTGCCTGTGTTCTGACCCTGCCTGTCTTATGACCATGTCTCTCTCTAATAAAGCTTTGCATATGGATCCGCACGTCTCACGTCTCGTCAGCCCTGTTACAGAATACTCGGCCACACAAGGATCCAGCGGCTTTTTCAGTGGACTCTGGCCTGGTATGGACCCAGTCACCGAGCTACTACATCTTCGGCAAGGAGGTCTTTCGATTGAGGAGTATGTTCACCGGTTCTGTGAACTATCTTATCAGGTACCACTATATGATGAAATTTTATTTAAAGACTTGTTCCGTTTTGGACTCGATGAACCCACGAAATCTTGGATGCCAAAGAGTAAAATTAATTGTAGCTTAAATGACTTTATAGACTATGCCTTGCTGACTGCTGGTTCAGCGTTCACGGTTGGTGTCACGGAGGAAGGAAGCGACACCATGTCTGTGACTGAAGTGATGGCTGTATCAGAGCATGCTCACAAGATGGTGGCAACAGAGGAGCCTGATCACAAAATGGCAGACACAACAGCGCTCCGTCAAGTCACTGCTGATCTTCACGAGTCAGGTCAGGTCACAGTTCCTTTGCATGAGTCTAGTAAAGTCACAACTGATATTCATGAGTCTAGTCAAGCCACACTTGATAGTCATGAGTCTAGCCAAGTCACAGTTGTTATTCCTGAGTTCAGTCTGGTCACAGCTGATCTTCCTGAGTTCAGTCAGGTCACGGTTGATCATCATGAGTCTGGTCTGGTCACAGTTGATTGTCATGAGTCAAGTTGAGTTACAGTTCATTATCATGAGTCTAGTCTAGTCACAGTTGATCTTCCTGAGTCGAGTCGAGTCTAGTCACAGCTGTTCTTCCTGAGTCAGGGCAAGTCACAGCTAATCTTCCTGAGTCAAGTCGAGTCACCGCTGATCTTCATGAGTCAAGTCGAGTCACCGCTAATCTTCATGAGTCAAGTCGAGTCACCGCTAATCTTCCTGAGTCGAGTCTAGGCACTGTTGATTGTCATGAGTCAAATCGAGTCACAGTTTATTATCCTGAGTCCGGTCAAGTGACAGCTGATATTCATGAGTCCTGTCACGTCACAGCTGATCATCCGGAGTCCCGTCACGTCACAGCTGATCATCCAGAGTCACGTTACGCCTCAGTTATTCATCCAGAATCACGTTGCATCACAGCTGATCATTCAGAGTCATGTCACCTCCTGTCTGTCACACCCAGATTCTCAAGGTCAGCCCTTCGGTATCCCAGTCTGGTAGCCAGTGTGAGGGATACCCCACTGGTGTCTACACGCAGCAGTTCGGTTCTCGTCTGCCTCGTTTCAACGGGGGTCATCCCCACACTAGTGGGCCCTGAGCAGGCTCTGATAATGGAACAAGAAGTAGATACTCTCTTGAGGAAGGGGGCCATAGAACGTGTTCCTCCTCTCGAGAGAGCTTCCGGGTTCTACAGCCATTACTTCATCGTTCTGAAGAAGGATAGGGGGGTTGCGTCTGATCTTAGATCTCCGTCTTCTGAACCGCGCTATCAAACGGCTTCGGTTCAAGATGCTCATTATCAAGCAGATAGTATCTCAGATCCAGTCCGAGGACTGGTTTGTTACGATAGATCTCAGAGACGCTTATTTCCATGTTTCCATCCTCCCTCAACACTGGAAGTTCCTGAGGTTTGCTTTCGGGGGCGAAGCATACCAATATAGAGTTCTTCCCTTCGGCCTGT
>NW_015505954.1:310669-317881 GCF_001515645.1 Sinocyclocheilus grahami
CGCACACTTTTGTCCGCTTTTACAACCTACACCTGGCATCTACTCCAGGTTCCCAAGTTCTCTCTTCGTGATGTGCTCATAAGATACACACACAGGCAGGGACTTGGTAGTATGGCGCAGTTGGTATTCTCGTCCCCAAAGCGAATCTCGACGCAGCTCGAGTTCCCTCGGGGAACGTCTCTAGGTTACATATGTAACAATGGTTCCCCGAGGGAACGAGACACTGCGTCTCTTTGCCATACTCCCTGCATCCCTGCAGGCGCTACTTCATCGAAGCTGGGTGGCGCCCGGCCGGATGCGCTTTTATGCTTTCTGGTGCTTACGTCACCCTGCTCGTGACGTCTCCCTGCGCCATTTGACGGATTTGACACGCGCTTCAGAACGTGGTCACGCAAGGGCGTTCCCAAAGCGAATCTCGACACAGCGTCTCGTTCCCTCGGGGAACCATGGTTCTCGCCGTAACCTAGAGACGTTCCCCGAGGGAACGAGACGCTGTGTCTCAGTGCCATACTTCAGGCATCGCTGTGAGCGCTTGCTTCATTCCTAGAAGCTGACGCCGGTTCCACCGGACGTGCTTTTATAGCTTCCTGGTCGCAATGTCACCCGCCCATGACGTCTCGCCCATCTATTGGACTGATTTCATATGTGATTCAGAGCATGGTCCCGCTGGGGGAATTCCCAAAGTGTTTCCGATGCAGCGTCTCATTCCCTCGGGGAACCATGGTTACATTCGTAACCTGGAGACAATCTATTCCGCCTAGACCAAATGCATTAACATTGCCATATCCATTACCATGCTAAAATCTTTAGAGAGTTGTCATGATAGAAATGCCAAATTATGTCATGAAACTCTAGATGGCGCAGGATGATGTGTCTTTAATGCAAACTGATGATATTCACATTGTTAACCTACTTGGCACAAGCTGATTGGTTCTTGTTGCATACACAGACAATAACTTGCTGCTTTACATTTAAATTACATCCGGATGTTTCTTGCTGGATGACAGACCATCACCTTCAACTCAACCTTGTCAAGACAGAACTGCTTGTGGTTCCATCAAACCCATCATTTCATCACAATTTCACCATCCAGTTAGGCACATCAACCATAATTATAGTTTTCACATTAGATCCATGTATACGAGAAATTGAGAGTTCCATTGAGATAATGTCCGACAAATACACAGTCCCGGTTCGTCTGTCCATTGTGTGAGGAGGATTCCAACGGTTGACTTGCAATTTTTTTTGAGAGTTGAGAGTTCCAAGGCACCCCATATGCCCGTAGGGCCGATCTAATGAGCAAATACATAAAAAGTAGGTGTCTGGCAGATTATATTGAGTTTTACGATTCTTGAAGGATTTTAAACCACTATCATCATATATATCTCCCAGCGTGTTTACTTTAGTATGAGTCCATTGCAGACAATGAAATGGAGTACTGCCTGACAAAAGATTATTATTGTGGAAAATAGGCAAATGCCTATGCCATATTGTAACTAGTTGTGAACGTCTTTCAACATCCCTCCATGTGGAGAGGAGGTGGGTTACAATGGGACCAAACCGAGATTTACACTGTCTAAGTGGAACCCCCGAAAAAACAAGATGCTTCAATTTATACGGATAAACAATAGATTCCAATAGAAGACGAGAAGACGGGACCAATTTTCCAAATCTGAGGATAGTTTGGCTAGAATACTATTAGAGTTTTTTGAGACGATTTCCTGGAGGAAAGGTAAAACATCTATCCCCATGTACTTAAAGTTTTGAACCAATAGAATAGATATAGAAAGGGGCATGGAATCAATTTTAAAATTGAGGGGTAGTAAACATGACTTATTCCAATTAATTTTAAACCCAGAGAGAGATTCAAAATGGTCAAATAAATTCAACACATGAGGAATAGAATGTGACGGCTTCTCCAAAAACGTCCCAGGTTACGTATGTAACCATGGTTCCCCGAGGGAACGAGACACTGCGTCGGAAAATGCTAGGGGAACACCTTCAGCGATACCAAGCTCTGAATCATATGTGTAATCAGTCGAACGATGGGCGAGACGTCCGCGGCGGGTGATGTCATGACCAGGAAGCTTTAAAAGCACGTGAGGTGCCGCCGGCGCTAGCTTCTTAGGAGTGAAGCAAGCTCTAGTAGGGATGACGGAAGTATGGCCTTGCGACGCAGCGTCTCGTTCCCTTGGGGAACCATGGTTACATACGTAACCTGGGACGTTCCCCTTCGGGAACTCGAGCTGCGTCGGAAAATGCTAGGGGAACGAGATGTCCACGCCGCCAGACTTGCAAATCCCTGCCTGGTGTGAAAGGGCACGGCTATGGCAAGAGAACAGAGGGGCCTGGAGTGGCTCGCAAATCTAGGTCATATAACCTGACGAAAGTGAGGGGCGTAGACCATCCTGCAGCGTTGCAGATGTCCTGCATAGGAACTCCTGCCAGAAAGGCCTTGGAGGCCGCCACACAGACAGCACACTTTTCTTGGCATTTAGTCTTAACCCCAACTTTCCCATATGGGCGTGAACGACATATCGATGCCGAACTGCCGTCTGCTCTGATTGAGCTAAAATCAACCAATCGCCGATGTAATTGAGTATGCGGATGCCCTGGAGCCGCAGAGGGGCCAGTGCAGCGTCCACACACTTCGTGAAAGTACGGGGTGAGAGTGCTAGGCCGAAGGGAAGGACCCGATATTGGTAAGCTTTGCCCCTGAAAGCAAACCTCAGGAACCTCGGCGGAAGCGGGGCCAGCACCGTGAGGAACGCTGGTGAAGGCTCCCTCCTCAAAGAGAGCCTTCCGGGAGCGAAGCAAACGCAGTGGCAACTGCTCACAATGCGGACAGTCGGCCCTCTCGAGAGCCGACGCCGCGTGCTCCGCTCCCAAGCAGACCATGCACAAACTGTGTGTATCCCCTACTACAGTCTGTAGTGCGATCTACTTTCGTCCCTTTTTTGTCTTTTGCTTAGACATTTCTTTTCTTTCTCTGCTGGAGCTTATATTGGATGCTTGTGCACTTTGGACAGACAACAATAAATAAGACTCACAGAACATAAATCGTGACCGACACACACAGAGAGCTTCGCTGAATGACAGAAAGCTAGCGCCGGCGGCACCTCATGTGCTTTTAAAGCTTCCTGGTCATGACGTCACCCGCCGCGGACGTCTCGCCCATCGTTCGACTGATTACACATATGATTCAGAGCTTGGTATCGCTGAAGGCGTTTCCCTAGCGTTTTCCAACGCAGCTCGAGTTCCCAAAGGGGAACAATAAGATATCATCAGCAAACAAATAAATATGATGATGAGTACTCCGTATAACTATGGGAGAAATAATTTCAGATTGTCTGACCGCTTGAACTAAGGGTTCCAAAGATAGGGCAAATAACAGAGGAGAAAGCGGGCAACCCTGACGAGTACCTCAATGTATAAAGAATGGGTTAGAGCAAATAGAACCTGTGAGAACAGTGGCTGCTGGATCGGTGTACAGAACTTTTATCATGTTTATGAAACTCGATACTAGAGCATATAATTTAACATCAGTCCCTATCAAAGAAAGTGGCCGGTAGCTAGAACAGGAAGTCAGATCTTTATCTTTTTTTAACAGGAGAGAAATAACAGCTATATTAATAGATGGGTGAAATGAAAAATGTATATCTAACATGAGGGGGCCTAAATTCGATTGGAATACCATCTATGCCTGGGGACTTCCCCTTGTTCATAGATCGGATTGCTGACTCCTGCTGCTGAAGAGTGATCGGTTCAGCCAGGTAATCCAAATCCGAATCTAACAGCCTAGGTAAACCAAGGTTGGACAGAAAAGATGCAAAAGAGTCAGGGTCGCCATCAGCAGAAGAAGTATAGAGGTTATAGAGGTTAGAGTAAAAACAGTGGAAGGTGATATTAATGACTTTTGGGTCTGTCATAATGAGCCCAGATTGAGATTGCACTGCTGAAATATTAGCAAACTTTTCACTGTTGCGTATTCTTAGAGCTAAAAGGTGGCTTGGTCTACTCCCTTGAAAATAGTAATTATGCCTGGATCTTTGAATCAGGAATTCTGCCCTGGATCTCAGTAATGAATTAAGTTCGGACCTAACTGCCATGATTTTGCTGAGTGTATTGTCTGAGAAACAACGGTGATTATCTCTAGTCAGATTCTGGAGCTGTGATTCCAGTTCAACTATCTTTTTGTGATGTTTTTTCTGAAGGAAAGAGGCATATGAAATTTAGTTATTCCTTATAAATCATTTAACTGCATTCCAAAGTGTTCGCGGATCATCCACTGAACCTTGGTTTATTTCAATAAACTCAGCAAATTTATTTCTGAATTGACTGCAAAAGTTTTCATCCTGTAGGAATTTAGGGTTAAATCATCATCTAGTGGCATGAGATGGCTGAGGGATCAAAGATAATCTGCACAAATTTCCATCATGATCCGACAGAGATAAGGAACAAATATCGGCATCACGGACAGCTGAAGATAAAGAAGTAGAAATGGAAATATAATAAATTTGCGAATAGGATTTATGAGTAGCAGAAAAGAAAGTGAAAGACTTAGCAGAAGAATTTAATAAACGCCAACTATCCACCAATGAGGATGAGGTTACATATTGCCGAAATTTGTCAGAACAATAAGCTTGAGAGTGTGATTCCTTTGGTCCAGATCTATCTAAGATATGGGACATTACAGAATTCGTATCCGCACCCAATACAATTTCAAAATCTGAAAATTTCAAGAGATAGGTTGACAAAACAGATAAAAAAATTAGGGTATCACAACCTTTATCTAAAATAGTAATATTTAAAGTGCTCCACACCAATATTAAGACACCCTTGGTTTTAGTATCCAAAGATGAGTGAGATACCACTTCATAAAACTTATTGTTACACCTGTGTATATCCTCCTCTTTCAAATGGGATTCTTGAACTAACACTATATCAATATTTTTTCTTCGCAAAAAAAATCCAGAAAACATGTATGTTTGTGAGGGCCATTTAGGCCATTAATATTATAACTCAGTATATTAAGGTCAGTCATAGGTATCAAACATAATTACTGCATAATAAGACAAAATATAAGTTTGAAAATAAAACCAGTTGAGTCTACCATTAAACCAACCCCCACCCTTCCCATCACTATTAAAAAAAAACACACATTCCCATGAACTATGGCAGATCAAACCAAGAACAAACCTTGATTTGCCAGCCCCCCTTAATATGATCCGTGGCGTCAACAAAAACCTGCACATTACTGAAGCACCAACATTGGCCCCGTAGTTACATATTGACTATGTAGTATCTCTATAAAAAAGAGAGAGAGAGAAAGAAATACAAATAAAACATAAATAAAAATAACATGCATAAAGAAGCAATAAGACGCAATGAATCTGAGAAAGTCTACAAACTGACAGAAACCAGAGCACACAACACCATAAGCAGTAAGCGATACTGTATGCACAATGAAAGCTTCTAGAAATTATGAATTAAGAAGTGAACATTAAAGTGAACAACGAAAGACAACGTCACCTAACCATTTAGAGCATCTCTTCTCCGATTAGACAGCAAATGTCCAACTGAAGTTCACTGAGAGTTGGTGGATGAATGGGATCTGAGAAAAACTCATGCTTCTTCTGGGGGGTATAGCACTTTAGGTTCACCTTGATTGAGAATGACCTTCAGTGTTACAGGATAAAGAAGAAAACTCTGGCTGCCAGCTTTTCTTATTTCCTTCCTGACTGGCGCAAATGCACTTCTTCTTTTTGCGGTGACCGGAGATAAATCTGAAAAGAAAGACAGCGTTGCTCCGTCTAATGTTTTCACCGGGGCATGAAGTCTGGCGGTTTAAAAACCTGTAGTTTAGCGCGATCTAAAGGAGAGCCTTCTGTACACGAGATGTGCTCATTCCACTTCGATCTCTTTGCCCACCAGAGATGGGAGCCACGTCGGTAGCGATCTTTTCAAAAAGCCCATAGGGTCGTCCTTTTCGGAACTTTCAGGCAATCCAACCAGATGCAGATTGCTGCGTCTATTGCGATCTTATAAGTCCACTACCTGTTGCTCGAGCACGGCTACTCACCTATCGTGATCTGCGACAACTTTCTTTTGTTCTCTCATCTCCTGTAAGAAGATCCAGTTTAGAGCATAACGACTGAACAACTGACATGTGAAAAGTAAACTCGTTCCACATCGCTGTCAACTCAGTTCTTAGAATGTCCTCAAACTGTGCAACAGTGTTCGCCATCTTGTCCACCATATCGCTCGTGGTTGGTGGCTTGGATTTCTTCTTAATCAGAGGAGCCGATGGAGACAACTCCTGCTTTTTCCGATTGTATGCCATCTGGGAAAGTACTATTAATGAATAAAACTTCAAATAAAACGAAAAAATCAGCAAAAAGGGACCAAACGTACGGAGCTCTACTCAAGTGTGACTAGGTTCATGAGCACGTCACGTGACTCCCACTTTCACTGACTTTTAAATTAAATGTTCCCTCCTGGTGGAATGACCTGCACAACTCAGTCCGAGCAGGCCAGTCCTTAGCCATCTTCAAGAATCGGCTAAAACACATATCTTCCATCTTTATTTGACCCTCTAACTCTAGCACTCTCTATTCTAATTATATTTTTTATAAAAAAAAAATAAAAAAATAAAAAAAACTTGCCCCTTTTAGACTTGCACTCTATTTATTTACTAACTTGCTTGTTTTCTTAAAAAAAAATAACACTTGCTTCTCTAATCTTTTTGCATTCTATCTAATTGTTTTCTTTTGATTTACTATACAATTTTAATTCTGACTTTCTGACTTCTGATTAACAAAAGCAAAAAATGCCTCTAACACTAGCTTGCTCTATTCTTTTTCTATTCTATTTGTTTTCTTTTTATTTATTATATGATAAAAAAACCTTGCTACGTGTACTGCATTAAGCTAACTGAGACTTGTTATAGCACTTGCATATCATTGCTCTTTTGTTGATTTTGATTGCTTCCATTGTCCTCATTTGTAAGTCGCTTTGAGTAAAAGCGTCTGCTAAATGTCTAAATGTTAATGTAAATGTAAATAGCTAGTTAGCATTCACTAGAGCATTTCACAGCACACTTTCAGAGTTCCCCTGAAACCCTCCATCTTCCCCAGCTCCACCTGTATAGATCTGCTATGTGTTATTTTATATGCTATTTGTGCAGCAGCAGTATGTCTTAAATACTCACAG
>NW_015505954.1:318693-323707 GCF_001515645.1 Sinocyclocheilus grahami
CTAAAAACACATCTCTTCCATCTTTATTTGACCCTCTAACTCTAGCACTCTCTATTCTAATTCTATTTTATAAAAAAAAAATAAAAAAAATAAAAAAAACTTGCCCCTTTTAGACTTGCACTCTATTTATTTACTAACTTGCTTGTTTTCTTAAAAAAAAATAACACTTGCTTCTCTAATCTTTTTGCATTCTATCTAATTGTTTTCTTTTGATTTACTATACAATTTTAATTCTGACTTTCTGACTTCTGATTAACAAAAGCAAAAAATGCCTCTAACACTAGCTTGCTCTATTCTTTTTCTATTCTATTTGTTTTCTTTTTATTTATTATATGATAAAAAAACCTTGCTACGTGTACTGCATTAAGCTAACTGAGACTTGTTATAGCACTTGCATATCATTGCTCTTTTGTTGATTTTGATTGCTTCCATTGTCCTCATTTGTAAGTCGCTTTGAGTAAAAGCGTCTGCTAAATGTCTAAATGTTAATGTAAATGTAAATAGCTAGTTAGCATTCACTAGAGCATTTCACAGCACACTTTCAGAGTTCCCCTGAAACCCTCCATCTTCCCCAGCTCCACCTGTATAGATCTGCTATGTGTTATTTTATATGCTATTTGTGCAGCAGCAGTATGTCTTAAATACTCACAGAACCATATTGGCATATGTATTGACAGTAGCAAGTTCCTGTACTTGCTTTTTGCAGCAGCAACAATAATCTACAACAACAGCAATAACCAACAGCAGCAGCAATTCAGCAGCGTAGCAGATCTATTCTGCCGAGACCAAATACATTAATATTGTCATATTCATCACCATGCTAAAATCTTCCTAGAGTTGTCATGATAATGTGAAAATGTAGTCTGCTAACTGCTAGAATATCTTTTTGTTTACAGATCCTTGTTTTTCTATATGGTGACATTACTCTTAACAGCCATTGTCTAGTCTACCCTCTGGTGTACATACACTTGAGAGCAACATCTTTGCATGTAATGCAAAGTCTTTCTAAACTGACCCCCACCGTTTGCTCTCCATTGTTTTGCTAGCTTATGCGTTATGCCCCTGTTTAACCTAAACACTATTCATCAAGCTGGCTTCTCAGTAGTTCCTCAGTAGTGATACACATTACTCCCTTCTGATCACAAACTTTCTCCATCTTTAAATGAATAGTTACATATACAATATTATTATCTCACATAGATGACAACATAGACACTATTTTGTGTATGTGTTTATCAATATCCACTATTGACAGATTATTGTACAGGCTTTGCTGCGTTCAATAAGATATTTTGAGGAATGTTGGTAACCAAACAGTTGCTGATAACCATTGCATTTTTCCCCCTATACTATGGCAGTCAGTGGCTACTGTCAACTGTTTAGTTACCAACATTCTAAAAAAAAATTATGCTTTTGTGTTCAACAGAAGAAAGAAACCCATTCATATTTGGAACAACTTGAGACTGAGTAAATTCTAACAGGATTTCCAGTTTTGGGTGAACCCAGAATATCCATTTAATTGATTGTGTTGTAATACCATCACCAACCACTGGAATGCAGTGTGGTACCATTCAACACATAAGCCTTTTTGCAACCCCAAAACAAACAGATGTTAGCATGTGTGTTGGTAATTTGTTAATAATTTATGAGGAATTCATTAGCATTCTTCTATTTACCTCATAAATATTCCACCAAGCCTTTCACAGTGTTGAATAGTTCTAAATAGGATCAACAATAGTCCACATTCCACTGCACAAGACCAGGAGAACTCTTTTCTGCAATGTCCTGGATGTTCAAGTTCAGTCAGCGCTTTGGAGCTCAGCTGCATTAGAACATGCAATGCAGGTCAGGTAAACTGGTCCTGGGCCAGCTGAAAGGAGCATTGGGTCTCTTGTGTGCTAGTGAACAACAGCAGAATCAATGACAACAGGAAATTGCTGATGGGAGACTTTGGCCAGATTTCACCCAGGAGGGCCAGATCAAATGAGGGGCCTGTGATTATCTTACCAGTAGATTAGTGTGAGAGAACCAGATCGTAAACCACAGCCAGAAAAAAAATGTTGGTTTGTTTTTTTTTTGTATAGAAAATTCTTACTCAATAGGAATCAAGGCTTCGTGATGGAGACATAAAAATGGTAGCATGGGCAATCTATAAAAATGTTAATGGAATAAATTAGATGATATGCTGATTAATTTATTGCTAACAATATAATATTTAATTATACCATCAAAGTATAAATAGTACAAAATTGATGTATATTGATTTTAGAATTATTTGCATTATTTATATAACTTTGTGTATGGACTCATATTTTGAATTCCTGTTATCTATATTTTCATTATTCATTTTAATTTTTGTTTAAATTTAGGTAATTTTGTCACATGCTTTTTTAATTTTTTAATTAGGATTTATGTGAGTGTATATGTGTGTGTGTGTGTATTTCCATTTATTTATTTATTTTCAGTTTTAGTAATTCTAGTACTTCAACTTATTTTGTGTCATTTCATATTTTATAATATTTCTCCGGTCAAGTTTTTCATCTAATATTTCAGTTTTATTTTGTTTCAGTTTTATTTTAATTTACAAAAAAATATTTTAATGGTATTAATAGTTATATAAATACTAAATACTACATGATATACAGTACACATACATACAGGTATATATATATATATATATATATATATATATATATATATATATATATATATATATATATGTGTGTGTGTTTGACTGTTTGTCTTTATTTGACTTTGCTACATCTATTATCTCAAAACAACCCATTTAGTGAAGGGGAATAAATTAAAAGGGAAATGAAAAAGAAGGAAATAACAAACAAATTAAATTGAATAAAAATCGAATTTATTTAGCCCTCACTTGATCGGCTTGTGTTGGCATTATGATTAATCTCTAAAATGTGAAACAATCCACAGTTGCTTACTCTTCCTCTTCTTCGTTTTGTCATCGCATCCAACAATCTGGCATCCTGTAAATGCTTTCGAACTCTCTCTGCTCTCATACTCTTTTTCTTGATTAATGTATCCAGCTTTCACACATATAGAGCGGATGGGATTAAAGGGATTATTGACAGCAAACAAACAGATTACTCGGTCAAATGTTTGTATAACATGGACACTCTCTTCACAGTTGTATAAGCATCATCCTTAATAAAAATAACATCTGTGTTTTGTTTACTGTTTATTTAATTTATATTTATTAATTTGTATTTATTTATTAATTTTTTGGGAGTATGGCCTACAATATGTGTGACCTGTTCAGCAAACTATACATAGTATTGATCAATAAAGGTTAATGAAGGATAGGTAATGATGGCATACACACTTTCACCACATGCATTTTGATATTCAATGCATAACAAAGCCAGATCCTAAAGAGTTTCAATGTCAGAATATATATATATATATATATATATATATATATATATATATATATATATATATATATATATATATATATATATATATATATATATATATATATATATATATATATATATATATATATATATATATATATATATATATATATATATATATATATATATATATATATATATATATATATATATATATATATATATATATATATATATATATATATATATATATATATATATATATATATATATATATATATATATATATATATATATATATATATATATATATATATATATATATATATATATATATATATATATATATATATATATATATATATATATATATATATATATATATATATATATATATATATATATATATATATATATACAGTGTTGGGGAGGTTTCTTTGGAAATGTAATAGGTTACAGATTACAAGTTACCCTATTTAAATTGTAATAGTAGTGTAACTTTTTCAATTACTTTATTAAAGTAATGTAACTGATTACTTTTTAATTAATTATCAAAATTTCTAATGAATGTTTATTTGCAACTGTTAATCATTTTCTAACATTTAAACCATGCAGGATTAACTTTACAGTAGTGCTCAACACTGTCAGACTTTCAAAATCCTTCATCACTTGAATTAAGATGATCAAATTTGAACACATCCACCACAAAATCAGACTTTAGTGCCGCCTTTTACTTTGAGATTGATCTGAAGTTCTATGCAGATTTAAAATCATAAGAAATAGTTTACTGATACGGTTTTGGAAACCAAATATTTGCATAACTATAGGAAACATTGCATCTAACAACGGTTTGGGAAAAAATAGTTAATTAAAAAATATCAATGAATAAAAGCATATACATCAACTCAAATATGGTTCCCCTTCAGGAACTCGAGCTGCGTCGAGATTCGGGAACGCCCTTGCGTGACCGCGTTCTGAAGCACGTGTCGAATCTGTCCAATGGAGCAGCGAGACGCCACGAGCAGGGTGACGTAAGCGCATCCGGCCGGGCGCCACCCAGCTTCTGCTCTTCAGTAGCGCTCTGTGTATGTGTCTGTCTATTTACTGTTGTCTGCCCGCACAAGCACTCATATATATAAAACAATGAGAAATTCTATGGCGAGTGAACGGCATTACAAACGCTGTGTTTCTCCCTGCCCACGATATCTGGCGGTAGGGGATACACATGATTTGTGTGTCGTTTGTTTAGGAGCGAAGCATGCACGGTCAGCTTTCGAGCAGCTGATTGTCATCACTGCGAGCTCTCGCTGCGCACGCTCCGCTCTCGCCTGGCTGCGTTTGATGAGAGCGGCCAGGCTCGCGTTCCCGCTGGCAGCGGTCCCGCTGTTGCCGATGCACAGCGCAGACTGTTGTCGTGGGGATCGCGGGTGGATTTAGTGGAGGGATCCGAGACGGGCTCGTCCTTTTCTCGGTCTCACCCGCTAGATCCGCGGCTCTCTCTCTCACCCCCCCCCACGCTTCATCTATCTTCCTCCGAGGAGGTGGATGTGATGAGTGTCAAGAGAGAGGAGACTGTGGACTCGCCACCACAGTCCCTCGCATATGAGGTGTGATTCGTGATTATGGGGTGTGTTTCG
>NW_015505954.1:337059-337304 GCF_001515645.1 Sinocyclocheilus grahami
GGGTTAAGACTAAACGTCAACAAGAGTGTTCTTTCTCCACTACAGAGAACCACTTATTTAGGCGTGGTGTGGGACTCAACCTCGATGCAGGCACGTCTGTCTCCTGCTCGAATCGAGTCAATCCTCACGACAGTCACGAGAGTAAGAGAAGGCCAGTCACTCACTGTCAAACAGTTTCTGAGGCTGCTGGGCCTGATGGCAGCGGCGTCCAACGTGATACCTTTTGGCCTGCTGTACATGAGACC
>NW_015505954.1:337331-338575 GCF_001515645.1 Sinocyclocheilus grahami
CCCCGAGGGGGAATCCGCTTTGCATGATCAAGGTCACGCGGCGATGCTTACGTGCCTTAGACATGTGGAAGAAACATTGGTTCCTGGTTCAAGGCCCGACATTAGGGGCTCCTTGTCGTCGCGTAATGCTAACGATGGATGCCTTTCTCACGGGCTGTGGAGCGGTCATGAGTGGCCACTCTGCCCAGGTTCTGTGGGAAGGCCATCATCTCTTGTGGCATATCAACTGCCGGGAAATGCTGGCCGTGTTTCGAGCTCTGACACACTTCCTTCCAGACCTAAGGGGGCATCATGTGTTTGTCCGCACAGACAACACATCGGTGGTCTCCTACATCAATACCAAGGTGCCCTCATGGGACCTGGCTGTGGTTCTGGAGGGCTTATGCAATGCCCCCTTTGAACCCATAGAAGAAGTTTTAGTCAAGTTGCTCACGCTCAAGACCATCTTTCTCCTCGCTATTTCCTCACTAAAAAGGATCGGGGATCTTCAGGCACTTTCTGTTTCGTGCCTGGAATTTGCTCCAGGCATGGTTAGGGCATTCCTTTACCCGAGGGCCGGGTATGTCCCTAAGGTGCCCACTTCTTCACCAGGGCCCGTAGTACTTCAGGCATTCTGTCCTCCTCCATTCCAGGAAGTAGGCCAAGAAAGGCTTAATCTGCTCTGTCCAGTTTGAGCACTAGACGCTTACACACAGAGCTGCCCCGTGGCATGAGGCAGATCAGCTTTTTGTTTGTTTTTGGTCCGCCAAAGAAGGGATTTCCGGCGACCAAGCAGACTATGAGTAGGTGGGTGGTCGAGGCCATCTCACTAGCCTATGAGTCCTCTGGCCTCCCGTCACCTATGGGGGTCAGAGAGCACTCGACCAGGAGTATGGCGGCCTCCAAGGCTTTCAGCTTGGGTGTGGCCTTGCAGGACATTTGTGCTGCGGCAGGCTGGTCCTTTCCGCACACCTTTGTCCGCATTTACAACCTACACCTGGCATCTACCCCAGGTTCCCAAGTTCTCTCTTTGTGATGTGCTCATGAGATACACCAAGGCAGGGACTTGGTAGTATGGCGCAGTTGGTATTCTCGTTCCCAAAGCGAATCTCGTCTCGTTCCCTCTCGACGCAGCTCGAGTCCCTGAAGGGGAACGTCTCTAGGTTACGTATGTAACCATGGTTCCCCGAGGGCCCGAGGGACTGTGTCGAGATTCGCTTTGGGAACGCCCTTGCGTGACCGCGTTCTGAAGCACGTGTCAAATC
>NW_015505954.1:339027-341746 GCF_001515645.1 Sinocyclocheilus grahami
TGTGTGTGTGTGTGTGTGTGTGAGAGAGAGAGAGAGAGAGAGAGAGAGAGAGAGACAGTTTCACATCACAGTAGAGTCAGCTGTCTTAACCGCGGCTTGTGTACTGCATCGTTACTGTGTCTGTTCCCCTTTCGGGCTTGAACTGATGGTAAAACTAATGACATTATTTACTGTCTTTACATTTATTTTGAAAGCTGAAGCTCGTGATTATGGTAAGGGGCGTTACATTTCCGACGAGTGCTTTCGGTGTTCGGCCAATCACAATGCACTGGGTCAGCTGGCCAATCAGAGCAGACTGCACTTGTTGGAAGGAGGGACTTTGTACAAAACGAAGCGTTTGAGAGAGGCGGGGCATAGAGGACCTACAATAATGTACAGTATTTGAAAAATAATGGGTTGTTTGAACATTAAAGCATGTCAACATATTCTGTTACACCAAATACACAAAATAATGATCTTTAAAAAAGCATCATATGACCCCTTTAATAATTTTCAAACATTTACACCATGCAGGGTTAACCTTACAGTAGTGCTCAGCACTGTCAGACTTTCAAAATCTTTCATCACTTGAATTAAGATGATCAAATTTGAACACATCCACCACAAAATCAGACTTTAGTACCACCTTTTACTTTGAGATTGATCTGAAGTTCAATGCAGATTTAAACTCATAAGAAATAGTTTACTGATACTGTTTTTGAAACCAAATATTTGCATAACTACAGGAAACACTGCATCTAACAATGGTTTGTAAAATAAATAGTTAATTAAAAAATAATAATAAATAAAAGCATATACATCAACTCAAATACGGTTATCTAATAAGCATGTGTCCTATTCTGTTTACTAAACTCCTAATCTCGACGCAGCGTCTCGTTCCCTCTGGGAACCATGGTTACATACGTAACCTAGAGACGTTGTCTAATAAGGATGTGTCCTAGTCTCTTTGTATATGATATGATGATAATTTTCTTAAAATAAGTAAAATGCTCATGAAGTGACTCAGAGCAGTTCTAGAGATTATGTTTATGTGTTCATGTACTTATATATTGAGGCGACAGAGGCTGAAAACACCGCAAGCTTCAGTAGGCCTATGTGTAGTAAATGAAACGTGCTTCAGAACGCGGTCACGCAAGGGCGCTCCCAAAGCGAATCTCGACGCAGCGTCTCGTTCCCTCTGGGAACCATGGTTACATACGTAACCTAGAGACGTTGTCTAATAAGGATGTGTCCTAGTCTCTTTGTATATGATATGATGATAATTTTCTTAAAATAAGTAAAATGCTCATGAAGTGACTCAGAGCAGTTCTAGAGATTATGTTTCATGTACCCATATATTGAGGCGGCAGAGGCTGAAAACATTGCGAGCTTCAGTAGGCCTATGTGTAGTAAATGAAATCGCATGTCTGCGCCATTCATTTCCACGAGGGGCGGACTGGGAAAACTATTTCAGGCCGGGAAATCTCACACTCATACACCCATAACAAATTCAGAAACATGGACAACCCTATTTTTTGTATGGACCTCACATAAAAAAGGTTTAAATACTTAGGTTGGGGACATGCAAAATAATTAAAAGTTCTCTCCTGAACTGCACATTCACTTCCATTTTTCTTTTCAGTCTCTTTATTTTGCCCTGATATCTATATCTCTCATGACTTTAATACTCAGGATTTAACAAAACTATACTTTCTAAATGCCTACATGTCAAAATTAGTACATCAGTACAATATCTTTATAGAAAAATCCTAATACTGAACATGAGTCATGTTTTTCCCTTACAATAAATAACCACGCTTTTATTATAGTAAAAGTACAGTAACCATGTTTTTTTTTTGGCAAACGGATTACCATTTGTATTTATTTTTACTACAAGCTCCATGGTTGTGTAGCGTCTGGACCACTCCAACACACAATATATATTTTGTTAGCTAGATTTCACAAATACTTTGTAACACCCCAGGACGCCGAACAAGACCCTGGTTTCATGGTAACCCGATACATTTACAACCTTGTGGAATGCGAGCCAGCTCTCAGCTACTATGATTAATGTAGCAAAAACCATGGTTAATTTGTGGTTACCATGGTAACCATTGTCTTTGGATTTATAGTAAAATCATCGTTAATTTTCGTAAGGGTTGTGCTATTGTCTGCCCTAGCTCCCCCTAAACCTATTATAAAATATGATTATCTGTCTGCTATATTACTACTGTAACATTACAATAGATAACAATGATGTCCTTTATGCAGTATTTTGAGTGATGACTGATGAGCAATGGGCTGTTGCTGCTTAACTAAGTAAACAAAGACAAAACCGAGAATTGTCCCGGTTCTCCCGATGGCCAGTCCGCGCCTGATTTCCACAGACATGCAGAATGTGCAGGATTCATATATTGTATTTTTGCGGCTTAATATTCACAGACACTAGTCCATATCGAGTTTTGATTCAAGTGTACTGACCTGTGGCATATTCCGTCCGCGTTAGGCTATATGAATTCCATTTTTATGACTGGATTCTACGAACCAGTCTGTGTTTTCTGCAATGGCAAAAATTATAGGGCTGTATGTCTCAGAGTAGTCAGTGCAATTTGGGAAAGAAATCAATTAAATCTGTATGTGGATGTGTGTAAATACTCAAATGTAATCCCCTTTGTAATCGTTAACATTTTCCAAAGTAACTGTAATTTAATTACACATTTTTTCTTAGTAACTGTAACTG
>NW_015505954.1:343347-352558 GCF_001515645.1 Sinocyclocheilus grahami
TTATTATATATATATATATATATATATATATATATATATATATATATATATAATTAGAGCCTTTGAAATGATATAAGCTAAACAAAAAAGAAAAAAAAGATAAAATGCTTTTATTTGTTTTCAGTTAGCTTTTGTTTTGCAAGTTAAAAGCTTACCCATTATATTAAGAAAAGCTTGTTCGATTAGCTAACATATTATATTATGATAACTCACTATTTTCCCAGGCATTGTAAAGTGGGAGTTGAGATTGTGCAGCTGGCAAAACAATGATTTGCTACTTTATGCTAGTCAGACCAAACAACCATCCAATTGGCGACTAGCATTAACCATTAACATGTTTTGAGGAGGCTATTGAACTGGTCACGGTTATTTGTAAGTGTCTTTAGCAACTTTCTAAAGTCCTTCACTGGAAGACTGTGGCATACAAGGTCTATGCTTTTGATGTCTCTGAAAGAAAATTTTAGTGCTGTGTTGATCTGAAATTTGGCAAGACTGAAGTGATTTTGGGAATAGAAGCATTTTTATAAGAACAAATTTGATTCAGGCTTGATATATTGTCATAGCTGATAGCGTTTGCAGAATTCCTTTCAAAATACATTTTTTATTTATATTTTTTTGTACACTGTACAAATGCTTACAGGTGAACATGTCGTATAGTATAATCTGTTTAAATGTGTGCACAAACACATGCATTCAACACAAGCAAACCAGAAAGTTTCATCCTTGTCCAGTGTCTGCTATTTATTTATATGAGCATTAAAATGTCTTTGTACTCGTTTAAACCAGAGTTACAGTATGTCATAAATTATGCAATAGTATACAGCAATATAGATAGTGGACTCATATTTTAGATGGAAGCAATATACAGTTTCTCACTTCACAATATGTTAATTGATGAACTGTGTAGATTGCTTGTGGATTATTGTGATGTTTTAATCAGCTGTTTTAACTCTCATTCTGGCGGCACCCATTGACTGCAGAGGATCCATTGGTGAGTTTCTCAAAAATTGTTCTGATGAAGAAACTAAATAATCTATCTTTCATGGTCGGAGGGTGAGTAAATGTTCTGCAAATTCATTTTCAAATTCGTTTTCATTTTGGAGTGTTTTCCATTTTGGGACTATTCCTTTAACCCCCATCACAATGAGGCAAGAACAGTTTTGATTATGAATGTTTAAAGGAACAAGAATGTGCTATTTTACCTCATTTTCATTTATATGGCATATATTTATGTTTATTAGAGTGTCATACTGTTAGATTAGCAAAATGCTAATGTCAAACTGGTTGTAATCAATTGAGAGTCGAGCCTCTTCCTGTGTGCGTCACATGTGGAAGATGCTGTCTGTGAAGATCTAAATTAGTCACTCATTCAGTTTCAGGTAGCTGTCTATGTAAGCAGTTGGCAAAGTTAGGAACAAAGTTAGGACAAACAGAACAAAGTTCCAGTGCGCGAAGGATCTTATATTTGTATACCCTGTGTGTGTGTGTGTGTGTGTGTGTGTGTGTGTGTGTTTGTGTGTTTTCTCGTGTATTTTACTGTCTTCACTTCACTTCCTGGACTACACATACAGCACCACTTTTCATTCATTTTCAATGAAAAATACATCAGTTGTCCCAAGTGCATCAAGGCAGCCAAGCACAAGCCGAAAATAAAGCAATATTCTGGATCTGACTCATCTCCAACAATAGAACATGTTTTGAGAGGTGCCTATCGTCCCATATGCTAGAATGTTTTTTGCATGAACCATGCAGAGTTAATGATATCTTTAACTCCAGAGCAGATCAATATCATCTTTATTTTGTCAGTAAGTACAGGTCTAGGATCAGGAGAAGAAAACCGCCAGTCAACATTGGGCGTAGAGCATGCACCTCTGTCGAGATATGTAAATGTAGGGCTGATCAATTATGCAAAGGCACAAATGGAGGTCTGTTATTGTAACAAGATTAAAAATGAGTTGCCAGGTGGTCAGTGTAAAACTCATTATCAATTTCATAGCGATTAACAGTCATCATTGTCATTACCACTGTCATCATTACCTCAGTCACGGTCACCGTCATTCTTATCACAATTCATCATTAGCATCTATATCATCACTGCTATTATCAATATCATCATCATTATAACCAATATCATCACCACAACCATCATTATCTTCATCATCATTACTGTCATCATCACCAATCTTTTCATCATTGTCATCATCATTATAATTATTCATTCATGATCACTACGTCATCATCATAATTATGTTGATCATCATCAATACATCATACATCAGTATTATCATCATCCTCATAATCATCATCATTACCACCATCACAGTTATCATTATCGTCAACATAATTTCATCATCACCACCACCATCATCATTATAAGCATCATCACTACCAGCTGTCATTACCATAAGTTTCATCATCACTACCATCATCATAATCATCATATTCATTATGACTAGCATTATCATTTTCATAATCATCATTACTACCACTGTTATCATTTCCATCATTACTATAATATTCATCATTACTACATCATTACTATCATAATCTGCATCGCTATCAGTTATCATTACCATAATTTTCATCATCACCACCATCATCATAATTGTCATCATATTCATCATTACCACTATCATCATCATCATCACTACCACCACTGTTATTTCCAGTATTACTATAATATTAATCATTACCACCACCACCACCATCATCGTAATCTCCATCGCTATCAGTTATCATTACCATAATTGTTTATAATAACCACCATTAACATCATCATAAATACCAGAATCACCACAACCATTGTCAACATCCTCGTCATCAACACTATAACCTCCAGAACCACGGTCATCATAATCAAAACTGTCATAATAATACTACTAATACTACTACTAATATTACTGCTACTACTACTAATAATAATACTACTAATGATAATAATAATAATAATAATAATAATAATAATAATGATAAATACTGGGGTCTTTTTCTCAGGTGAAAAATCTGAGATGCCTATCCATTTCTCTGTCTGTTAGAAAAAAATGGAGATCCCATTAGAGATTTTTTTTTCACCCATCCAAATGGCATACTCCCCACATACTTTGCAAAACTCGAATCCAATGCTTCTAACTCTCACAGATTCTTTGCAATCTTCATGTGAGGAAATATGAGTCATGTGAGGTCTCTCCTTTGAATCAAAGCAATCATTAATTTGAGGATTAGCTCTCATCTCTCCTCTCTGTCTGCCTTTGTTTGCAGGGCTGAATCAGGCCAACAGCACCCGGGGCCCAACACTTTGAAAGCTGCTTCCTGCAGGCATGCTGGCCTTGTGTCAGAAATGGGCTTTTTGAAAGACATCTGACATCCACTGGAGAGTACAGTGCTGTAAAGGGGGAGGAAAGGAGAGCGAATAGATTTGGAACATAACATGTTCATATCCAGCCCAGCATTTTAGGGCATGAATGACCTTTAGAAAGAATGTGATCTATTCAATTTCAGCCTGTGATGTTCATTACTGGCCTGCTTGGGCTAATGAACAAGAGTCCTTGATAAGAAATATAGACTGCTACCATTTATTTTTTTCACCTTTCACTTGAAAATTCTGTCATCATCTTATAATGTCATTTGAAACTCATTATAATTTCGCTTGGTTTATTAATATATGTTTGGTCAGGATTTGATGGATGTCCATTTCTTAGTGTTTGACTGAATGCAATGCAATAAGTTTCCAGAAACTCAATCACAACCAGTCAGATTCAACACATTGACATTGCAGAAATTATTCCAAAAATAGAATTCTGTCACTTTTTGCACACTGTCATCACAATTAAGACAAATATAAAGTTAAAAAATAAAAGTTAACTGTGAGATTCAAATATTCAGCTAAATCTTTCATTGTCCATCCCATATTTGGCCCGTCTCTCTATCCACCAAGTGGTTCTTAGCCTTAAAAACGCAGAAAACTCCTGTTTTAATAAATAAAATTGGCAAAAAGGCCAAAAATAGAAAAGGTAATTGTGAAAGCCAAATTTAAACTAAGTATCAGAGACTCCAAAGCCCCAAATTCAGCATTATGGTCCTCTTGTGGATAGAGCCAGATCAGAAGTGTCTGACTCAAACTCTGATCATGGATTTGCCCAGAGATTTCAGATGAGAGGCCATCCTAAATTGAGGGACACAAAACAGCAAGTGCTTCTAACCTCAACTCCTCAAATAGCCTTTCACATGGCACCCTCATTTTTTAGGGCAAGATTGCTTAAAAATGCTGTTACTTCTTTGACTACACTTCCATTAAAATCTGAAAATAATCCAATGATGCAGTTGATCATGGCAGCCTATTTAGATTCCATGTTATTTAGGTCATTTCTTTAAGACTATGTGTGTATATTTTCTTCTAGCAATTTCACAGATTGCAGTATAACTTTGATGCAATTCCGTTTTCACGAAAAAATCTCAGGACACATGAGTAACCAATCTATAGATTTTTTATCTTATTTTGCAATGCAGACGTAATCTATTTGATGCGAATGTGTGAGACTTCCGATTCATTCGCTGCAATAACTAGAAGAATAACAAAGTGCAGTAAACAGTAAAACAATTTGAGCTACAAAGCAGTGTACTTTTATAATTACAACAATACAGTGATAAATGCCAGTTTGCATAACGAGCTGTTTTGTACAGCTAAAATTACTTTAAGCTGATCACGCTGAAAGCCTCGCACATTCAAGTTACAAATGACTGCTCCCGCTCTAACGTAAAAAATAAGGTGGATATCAAAAGGCATTTATGTTGTTCCAAGAAGAAGATGGCAGCTCTGTATGTGACAGGCACTTCTGTTAATTCCATTGGCAGAGTGATAATGAGGTGGTATGGAGCAGAACGGCTTGAGCTGTGTCCAGTTCATTAGAAGCTGACCATTCCGTGACACGACTTGCCAAACGCAAACTGACCCCACTTGTCCAGTAATGAGCCTCTGGTAATTCATTAATATTGATACAGCTCATAGAGGTTGGTGAATTGTGAGAGAGCACTTGAGAAGCCTGACCATATGGAGAAGTCTTTTTTTTTTTTTTTGGCTGAAGATTTGAATAACTTGATGGAATAGTCAACTAAATTTGAGGTTGAGCTACACAGCTGAATACTGAGTGGTGTAGGAGAAATGTTGATTGACTTGTCTGTGTAACAGTTGCTTTCCATGTTTCTCATAACCTTAGTTGTCAACTTTTGTGGCCTGTTCCAGAGACACTGTGATACTAAACACTGCTCTGTTTGAGCATACCAACCAGCAGGATAGTGTGTGTTTAGGTTGGGACTTCTTTTTTCATATTCTGTTTAATAATGCAAATGGTGCATAATTTACAAACTACACTTTTAATTTATAAGAGGGCGAATATTTTTGAATGGTGAATAACATTGATCATATCCTTACAATGGCACCTGTCAAGGGCTGGGATATATTAGACACCAAGTGAACAATCAGTTCATTAATTTCATGTGTTGGAGGCAAGTGAACTTTAGATCTATTTGGATTGTAATAGTTTCTCATGTGGACGTAAGCTATTTTCAACATTTATAGGGGTTAGTCAGTAATTTTACTGCTGTCCGAATCTAGAATGTCTGTGTTTTTCTCCCACCACCCGTGTAAAATCTCTGGCCGAATTACCTGTTTTTTTATTTAATTGCTGTCTGAATCCACACCATTGAGTTTACAAGAAGGGATCAATTCAAAATTCACTGTTTTAATTCTTTTTGACCACTGCCAAGCACCGTGCAGTAATTGTTACGCTTCGCTGTAATTTGCATGCATTTTAGACGACCACAGCCAGTGGAAGCTTTTAAGAATAAAAAGAAAGAGAAGAAAATCATGTAAACATTTGAAATGGGCCATTATGCATTATGATGACAGCAACAGGTATACAGTATATATACCATGCAGGAAATCATGTGACTGACCACGTCAGCAGTGCGCTCCCGGGTTGGTAGGATCACAGAACTCACTGCTTCGCCGTGAATAAATTACCATCTGAAGTTTACAGACATCCACATAAGAAACAACTACCATCCCCATATGGCTTTTGACAACTTTACAACTTAACAAGGGCCAAATAGCGACTGCTAGGCAACTGGGACAGAGCATTTCCAAAATTCCTGTCATGTGGGGTGTCCCTGGTATGCAGTGGTTAGTACCTACTGAAAATGGTATAAAGAAGGACAACTGGTAAACTTGCGTCAGGGTCATGAGTGCTCAAGGTTAATTGATGCACATGGGGAGTGAGGGCTAGTATGTTTGATCACACAGAAGAGCTACTGTAGCTCAAATTGCTGAAAAACTTAATACTGGCCACAATAGAAAGGTATCAGAACACACAGTGCATAGTTTGTGTGAAAGCACCCACAATGGACATGTAGGCATCAGAACTGGACCATGGAGCAATGGAAGAATCTCAGTCTGACTGAATATCTATGGGATTTGCTGGACCAATAAATCCAATCCATTGAGGCTTCACCACACCACTTGCAGGACTTAAAGGATCTGCTTCTAATGTCTTGGTGCCAGAAACCACAGAACAATGGAAGTCACACAAATCAAAACTGTTTGATTACCAACATTCTTCAAAATATCTTACTAGTATATTAAACCCTGGTGTTATTCTAAAAACGGTATGATATTTCTCTTTCAGTCATGGCCTAATGGTTAGTGAGTTGAACTTGTAACCCAAAGGTTGCGGGTTTGAGTCTCAGGTCCGGCAGGAATTGTTGTGGGGGGACTGAGGTGATACCCTTGAGAAAGGTACCAAACCACCAATTGCTCCTCGGGCGCCACAGCAATATGGCTGCCCACTGCTCCGTGTGTGTTTTCACAGTGTGTGTGTGCACTTGGATGGGTTAAATGCAGAGCTCAAATTCTGAGTATGGGTCACCATACTTGGTCACAAGTCACTTCACACTTTCTGAAAACAAAATTAGTATTTTTGTAAAAAAAAAAAAAAAAAAAATCCTGCTAATGCATGTCCATATGATAGGAGTGAATGGTGGCCTTCTTCAAACTGTAAAAAAGGATGTAGAAGTATGACAGTGCCAGAATTTATGAATTATGTACTAGCGCTGTTCCCAACTAAAGATTTTTCTTGTTGACTAATAGTCGTTTAACGAATTCGTTTGCCCATATAATCTTAAGTAAATTGTGTGTAAACTTATTTGGCTTGCTGTCCACTGATGAGGGGCTCGATGAAGCAGCTTCAACTCGAGCTCTGATATACCCCGAGGGACTTGATATAGGATGATTACGAAGGGCAAGGTACCTAAGATGAAGGTGGAGTTTTGGGGAGGTGGAGGGATGCTGGAACAGCTGCGACTGGAGAGAGGTAAGCAGCTGCTTATATACTCTGGCTGTTGATTGAAAGATTAGATGGGCTCGCTCCTCCCTAACTTACATTAAGGAACTTCATTTAACGAGTTCGTTTGCCCATATAATCTTAAGGAAATTGTGTGTAAACTTATTTGGCTTGCTGTCCACTGATGAGGGGCTCGATGAAGCAGCTTCAACTCGAGCTCTGATATACCCCCCAAAAGTGCAGAAATAAATTTGGGACAGCGGGTTGAGTTTAGCGAGATCAACATATCTGAGGGTTTAAGTATACGGGATACCTAAATACTTGAAGAATAATGGTGATACCCCCCAAAAGGAGTGAAATTTTTAAGCTATACTAATGATGATGGTGAGAGAGCTGCACTTTGGAGCTTTAATTAAGGAGCAACTTACTGCTGCACTGCTGCGGCAGTGACTTTCCTGGAATTACTCCTGCGGGAGTATCTCAGGACTGGAGGTTTGAGAGCGTAGCTGGAAGTCCACCCCGCTGCACATCCGTGCCATGGAGCCCTATGAAGTAAAAAATACCAAGGGGCCCCTAGATGTCATGGATGGGGCAGGGTGTCCTCGGCCCTGCAGGGAAACGGGCCACGGACGTCCAAAGCGACCCCTCCCCCCCCCGCTGCAGAAAGAGGGAGCCTGCGGTGTATATATAAACGCAGAGCTACCCTCCCCCCGATGCGAGGGTTTGAACCCCGTAAGGACATGCGGGCCCGCTGCACCCGAGGGACAGATGGACCTTGGTACCTCCAGTCCGCTTGTTCGGATAGGAGGGCTCCCGCTGCGATCCGAACGGGAGAGCCCCCATAGTTAATAACATGGAGGATCACACGGCGATTCGGAAAGGGGGAGCCCCCACTGCGCCCGAACAGAAAACTCACACTGCGATTCGACCGGGAGAGCTCCCACACATTTGAAGGAGAGAGCTCCCTATATGTATCAAAGGAGATCTCAATCGCAATCAAACAGGAGAGCCCTCACTGCGATTCGAACGGGAGAGCCTGGACGGCATCTGGATGGGGAACCAACACGGCGATTCGAATGGGAGAGCCCACTCCAGGAGTGGTAGCTCACGCCGATTCGAAAAGGGGGAACTCTCGCTGCATCCGGATGAAATAGGAGCCCTGCGGGACTAAGTAAGCAGAAATGCGCGGAATAGTAGGGGGGAAGCGGTCTGGACTCAGAAAGATGCTAGTGTTAGGTGAGCTTGTCTAATGTGGTGAAGATCAGATCGAATGTATGTTTCGAAGGTATGAGACGTCCATCGGCCCAGCATTTTGATTTGGTGTTCGGAAAGTCCCCTCTGTGCTGCTGTAGTGGCTGCCCCAATGCGGAACGAATGGGAAGAGAAATTTTTAGTTGGGATGCCGGATCTGCTGAGGATGGCTTTGAGGTTATTTTGGAACCAATGTCTGGAGGCAGGAAGGTTTTTATCATCGGTAAAAAGAGGGTCAAGAGAAGAGGTCATTTGGGATTTCCTCTGGTGAAGAAAAAGGGCTATGGACTGATATGGTTGGATGGGGGTTGGCAAATTGAAGATGAAGATTGAATGGCCGTGTTTCAGTTGGTCAGTTTTGCTTTGTTTGATGTTGAAACGTATGATATCGTGGTTTATGATTTGAAGGTCGGAGAATGTGGGATGTATGGCTGGGTTGAAGTTTGAGTTGGTGGTGAGTTCTGAGACTCTGAGGAAGCCGAAGAAAGCCAAATTGAACATGGCATCCAAGGTTCTGGTTTTGTTAGGGGGAAATAAACCTGAACGGAGAGTAGTTAGGCAGATGCTGAGGAGATCGATGGTTAGGGGCTGTCTAGAGTCTGGACGAGGGGGATTGGTTTTTTGTA
>NW_015505954.1:352639-354100 GCF_001515645.1 Sinocyclocheilus grahami
TGATGCAGTGGACGGTGGCAGAATTATCACAGTGAAAAAGGATGTTTTTTGTTGACCATTCAGAGCCCCATAGATAGGCTGCTACTACTATGGGGTATAGCTCAAAAAGGGCAGTTGATTTGGTGGTTTGGCTTGTGTCAGTGAGCTCAGGTGGCCAAGTTGAGGCGAACCACCATCCTCTGTAGAAACCTCCGAAACCAGTGGAGGTGGCAGTGTCAGTGAATAAGGAGATGTCTCAAGGTCGGGACAGAAAATCATCGTAGAAGAAGGTTATGCCATTCCAACTCTATAAGAAGGTGATCCATAATTTCAAGTCTGCCCGACATGGTTGGCTTAGGTGAATTATTTCCTCTAGATCAGAGGCTGAAGTAGTGAGAGTTGGCAGGTGGGAAATGAAAGGCCGGCCTTGTGGAATTATGCGCATGGCATAATTCAGGTGGCCTAGGAGCGAAAGCAAATCCCGCTTGCTGCAATGGTTAGAATCTAACAAGTTTGATGCGATTGTGACTATGCGATCTATTTTCTCTTTGGGGAGAGAGGCTTGGAGTTTGACGGAGTCAAGGAGGATACCGAGAAATTCCAAGGATGTAGAAGGGCCCTCGGTTTTTTCGGGAGAGAGGGGAACTCCTAGTTTTGAAAACACTGATTGGATGATGGTTATTTTTCGTTCCAACGGATGCCAAACAGATGCCAGAAATCTGGGTGAATGGGCATTACTTTAAAAGCAGATGTTATGTCGACTTTTGCTAACCAGGCTCCAAGACCGGCATTTTTTATGAGAGTGATTGCTTGGTCAATGTCATGATAATGTAGGGAGAATTTGTCTATTGGAATTATACTATTAATACTCGGATGGGAATTTCCGTGAGGAGCCGAGAGATCAATGATAAGTCGCTTTTTTCCGGAAAATTTTCTGGTGGCTACTCCGATAGGACTTATGCGAAATAACTCAAAAGGTGGAGAATCGAAAGGGCCAATCATGAATCCAGAATCGAATTATTTTTTGATGAGGGCTTTGACTGTGTTGGGTTCAGCTGTTGCAGATTGTAGGTTATTGCAGATCATGCTGGAACTGGGTAAACTTTCAAAACCGGGGTCAAAACCTTCTTTCAATCCTGAAAGAAGGAACTGAGTGAAATTTTTGTCTGGATAGTTTTCCAATTCACTAGCTAGAGAAGGAATGATAATAGGAGAAGCAAGGTACTTTTGAAACTTTTTATTGAGGTTAGCAGGTGAGCGGCGAACAGGGCAAATGGATCGTGCATGGAAATTGCAGACGTGGAGGAAGCGGCATCGGTGTCTGGTGCAGCCTGAAGTGTTGAAACTATTACAGACTTGTCTGCCTGAAACTGAAGTGAAGATCTGGTCACGATTGCTTCTTGAGCGAGGGGTGTATGACGTGGATTTTGGAGCTTGGGACGACACTGGCTTGGTTGGAGGATCGGGGTTGGTTAGGGGACA
>NW_015505954.1:354222-365212 GCF_001515645.1 Sinocyclocheilus grahami
TGTCCGAGATGGCTAGGAGGGGCTGAAGCGAGAGGAGGGGGAGGGTTAGCAGGCAGAAGGGGAGAAGGGATCCTTTGCGGAGGCAACCTCACGCTAGGGACTGAGCCGGGGGGAATGTTAGGAGAAATTTGGGGCACAGAAGGGAAGGAAAGGGGATGAGAAGAAGTAGCGTCAAAGGACAGAGGGGGGGATCGCTAGTGAAGGCATACTCGCACTAGGATCCACTCTCTGAGGAAGAGGTGAAAAAAAAGTTACCGTCTGTGAAGATGTTGCGCATGGGTTATACAGGAAATAATTGAAAGGAGGTGGAGAAGCAAAAGGAGGTACAGAAGAGTAAGATGGGATAAATAGGTCTTGCCTGGGAAGTGGAGTAACCTGCAAATGAGTATTCGTGAGCGCTGAAGGAACTGAGGAACTGCTTTTTGCAGCTGCTGTTGCTGGCCGGGCGGAAAGGCCGGCGGACACAGAAGTGTGAGTGGCTCTGGTTTTTCCCCCTCTGATCTTTGCCGCAGCCTCAGGATTAGCGCGCTGAGGATGATTGCGTTCAGAACGCCGAGCCGGGAGAGAAACGGAAATGGATGAGGACTGAGTCTTCTTTTTTGGAGAAGTTGAGGAGTTTGTTGGAAGGTTAAGGAACCGAAGTTCCAAGTGCCGAAGAGCTGCGGGATCTCGGTCTGCTCCAGAGGCCCACACCATGCACTACAATCATTATATTTGCACTGTTGTTTACTTTTACTGGTTTGCACTCTATCTGACATATGTCTTGTGCTTTATATATATATTTTTTACATTTTACCTTATTTGTATAGTTGCATTTTGTATTTTGTATTTAATCTGTACCTATCTGTATTTATGTTATCTGTATGCACCAAGGGTCTGAGAGTAACGCAATTTCAATTCTCTGTGTGTATGTGCTGTACATGTGGAAGAATTGACAATAAAGCAGACTTGACTTGACTTGACTTGACTTGTTGGGATGCTGGAGCTGTTATTGGTGTTAGTGAGTATATCGTAGAGTTGAGCTTTTGATGATCTGCGGGAGAAATGAAGTCCGGAGTTTTAGAGGGCTTGACGTAGGCTGTTGACGGACCATTTTTGAATGGGTGGAATCGGAGGAATGGTGGCTGCGGAATGAAGAGATGGACGAGGCGCAGTAACCGCTGGTGATCTTGAAGGTGGAGGGGAGAGTAGTCTTCTGGTGCGTGGTTTGTATGAGCGCTGGATCTTTCGACCGGAACGCTCAGACGGAGACTCTTTGTTTGGATCCGTGTGATCCAGTGATTTGCTCGTTGCCACTGATGGTGTCTCGGGACAGGAGAAAAGTTCGTCATCTGATGGGAACAGCTGGAGGTCCGGTGAGCCTGACATGGTTTGCGCGACACAACCGGAAGATGCTGGAACAGCTGCGACTGGAGAGAGGTAAGCAGCTGCTTATATACTCTGGCTGTTGATTGAAAGATTAGATGGGCTCGCTCCTCCCTAACTTACGTTAAGGAACTTCATTTATTTAAACCATTAGTTGACTAATTAAACACTAATATTAATTTAACACTAGAACCGCCAGAGGTTGCTATATACCTAAAAGTGCAAGCGGGTAAATTTTACCCACGCACATGACAACTGTATTTATATGTCTAAATAACATATTATTTCACTGTATTATGCCACTGTCTTCACAAAGAAGTGTCCAGAGTCATGAAATTAATATGTCTAGCCATCAACTCTATTTTTATCCTGTTGTTTTATGTTCAAGATTTTTTAATGCAGGCTACACTAATCCATAACAGTCAGTAGCCTAAGCTAAAAAAAAAAAGCCTGCACTGGAACAACAATGGAATTAGAAGGTAGTAGCCTAAATATTTGGGTGGTGAAATATTATAATACAATGTCATTAATCAATATATTAAAATAACCCATGCTATTTAGATGACTAAAATAGCCTATAGACAATAATGAGCAATAATAATTCACCACACTGCATAGGATGATGCGATGACAAATTCAAGCGCACAGCTTTACCTAAATATTTATTAATTTGTTTAGTTATATTATTTATAATTTGAATAAGAGAACAACGCCATTACACTTTGGGTAATCAAAAAATAGTTTTCTTCATTACATCATATAGATCTTTTTTTTTTTTATTATTCAGGAAACGGCCAGACTAGAATAGCAACACAGTAGCGAACAATAAACGATATGGCAAGGCAAAAATTAAATAATTAAACCAAAGTTTGACCAATTAGAATAACGTGAGGCTACAACATGTAAATATGATATCTGGACCACTGTCAGATGAGCCGTCAGATGCTGAGCCGACCCAGGACGCATAACTTACCATCAGACTCTCCATCACTCATGGCATTTAGTGTTTCTAATACCTACCTTCCATAAATCACCTTTTTTTAGTCATTCTGACCTTATTTATGAAACTGATAACCGCTAAATCAGTGAGTGAAAGGTGTTGCCTAGAAATGTACAATATTAAAACATAAACGGCAAGAAAATGACAGCGCGAAAATACATTTTATCTGGTTTTATCTGAATAATTTTTAACAACATTGGATTGTAAATTACATAATTTTAGTAAAAGTCAAAGACTGGGAGACTTTAATGTTTTATTTTAAATCTGTTATGTACATTTGAAAAACAGCCATGGGTAAAATTTACCCCGTGGCGGTTCTAGTGTTAATTACTTTAATATATACTTGGAGGGCTTTTAATATATAGCCTATTCCAGTGTTTCCCAACCACTGTGCCGCAGCACACTAGTGTACCTTAACAGGTTGTCAGGTGCACCATGGAAAATTTTCATTACTTCGACATTCTTTAAATATTTCTCATACTTTTGAAAGTCCGGCGTTTAGTTGATCCTGATAAGAGCTCCTTGTCACAGTTGTAAACACGACAGCTTTCTTCTTTCATGAGGAGGTTTGGCATCGCAACATCTTTGTTTCCAGGCAGAACGTTAAAGAACGTGGCACACACGTCTCCAGGAAATCCTGTATAATTCAAGCAATCCGATGACGACTTCGAAACTCCTGAAGCGTTTCCAATTTTGTGTGCCGTATGCATCAGACATTTAGCCAACAGTCTGTGGGCGTGATGTCTGAGGCTAAAACGAATAGCTTCCACACTCCACACAAACACTTGGATATATGCCTAATAGCGCACATTTATCTAGGTTAACGTTAGAGCTAGCAGCCATTCAAAGTTGCTACTACTAACTCACTTTCAAATGATAAGCCATATTTGAGGTTGATGAATGATAGACCAACGTTAGGATTTCCTGCTCAATGTACTGAAATTACCTCAAGGACCAGCAGTTAACAATCTGTCCTTCATGGACACTGACAATTTTTATTTTCTGCGACTAACCAACTAATACAATTTTAGTCGACTAAGCCTATTCTCGTTGAGTAATGTTTAGCCGACTATTAGGAGGCAGCCCTATTATATACACTGCCACAAGACAAAAGAGCCCGACCCCCATGTTTCTATGATATTCTGTCTTCCTTTGCTCAGCCGAAAAGTTCATCCTATCCTAAACCCACACCACTGGTTAAGCTAGAAACTCACATATCCTAATATTAAAAAAAAGAGCGTTTACATTCTTCAAGAAAACAACCAACAAATAACTTCCTTAGTTGTCTCTATGCATTGAACAGGGATATGAGTAATTATTTCAATATCTAAATTCCACACGCCACCTTAAAAGGGTCATATGATGCAATTTCAATTATTTCTTTCTCTTTGGAGTGTTACAAGCTGTTCGGGCATAGATAAGATCCCTAAAGTTGCTAAGAATAAAGTCTCAAACCCAAAGAGTATACTTTTTATAAAGTTTATAAAAGTTTTATAAACTTTTTATAAAGTTATTTATAAAAGTTAAGACTGGTCCACGCCCTCCTAAAAGGCCTCGTTTAAACATGCCCCCACATGTCTACGTCACTGTGTGGGAAGATTTGCATAACACCACCCAAATGTTCACGCAAAGAAAGAAGGCGTAACTTTTATTCTCGCTGTAGTTTTGTTGTTGCCGCCACCATGTCATGGGGATGCTGTGTGTTTCGTTGTGAAAACAAAACTTTGTTTGGCCTTCCAAAAGAGGACGATATCTGCTTTGCCATGCCGAGAGCTGATCCGTGCTGGTCGCTGAGGAAATACATCAACTTTGCGCTGTGGATCGCCGGATCGGCTTTCACCGTGGACGAAGCGGAGTCCACCCCGGGGTCGTCACATGTGGTTGCCGCAAGCCCGCCGGCTGCTCCTTCGTCGAATCTGCCAGCCGTGTCGTTCTCAAGCCCGCCGGCCTCCGCTCACTCAAGCCCGCCGTGTGTGACGCTGTGTGTTTCGTTGTGAAAGTGAAACTACTTTGTTTGGCTGTCCAAAAGAGGACGCAACTATAAATCAGTGGTTAAGTTGTATTTACAACACTGTTCCAGAACAGTTCAACCCAGATATTCAGATGTGTGCAGCGCATTTTATGGAGGATTGTTTCCTGAACCTGGAAGAGTAGCCTCCAATGCCGTCTACACACAAAGGCTGTTTCTATAAAGTGGGGCGAATCCAACTTTGCAAGGACAGTCTGGCGCTTCTGACTCACAGCCTGTACATACGTTTTTTATATTTAAAGAATTTGCCACTGACGATTCAAACGCGAGTTTTGAGCAGTGTAGTGTAGCGCTTGTTGTTTGTCGTTTCTCCGATCACAAATGCAGACACGATTTTATGTTTACGCGGCGCGATACGCAATGCAACACGTAAAAAAGACAGTATAAGTCATTATAATCAGTAATTATGTCCCCACTGGATGCAACAAATCCCATAGGAAAAATGTATTGCTCAGTGGTTGGTTTTTTGCTCAGGAGACTTAGATGAGATTCTCATTTATCTCTAATTTTAGTATCAACAGCATTTCAGATGTTTCTCCTAAAATTCCTTAGGAGAAATGGAAGTAGACACAAATGAGACATGATAAATATTTGAAAAAAAAAGAGTCAAAACAGAGAATGTGGTGGAAGAAACAGGATATATCTTTATTGTCTTGCTGCAATCTCTATCAAGACTCCATTATAGGAATATTTTATTGCTCAATGGTTGCTCTTTCTAAACCTCAGGAGACTTAGTTGTGATTCTCATGTATTTCTCATTTTAGTCTCAACAGTGTCTCAGATGTTTCTCCTAAAAAAACCTTAGGATAAATAAAAGTAGACACAACTGAGACATGAGAAAGTTCTGAAAGAAAATAATCCAAAATGACAATGGGAGAGAGATGTGTGAGAAACATGGGAGATATCTTTATTGTTTTGCTGTAATCTCTTGCAAGACCATTATAAAAAAAAATGTTTTACTGCTCAGAGATTGCTGTTGCTTTTTTATTGCAATGGGGTTTTTCACCTTCAATGGTAAGGACAGTAGGAGTAGAGACAGGAAACAATTGGACAGGTGAGAATTGAACAGGAGCAGGAAAGTACCTTTAGCTGGGATTTGAACACATGTTGTCTGAGGTGCAGTTGTGGCTTCATGTTGATGTGCTGCCCACAAGGCTATGGCTCTGACAGAGGTTACTCTAGGATACTAAGGGGTGATTCTCTTATATGTCTCATTGAGATATCATCCTTGTCTTAAGATGTCTTCAGTTTTATTTTAGGAGAAACGTTAAACTTTTAAAAATATTGTAAATACTAAAACTATAATTTAAATAGCATGAAACATTTCAGAATATCAATATTACTATTACTAATATTACTAGTTTATATATATATATATATATACTAATATTACAAAGTCCACTAAAGGAGGTAGAGCTTTTTCGCATTTGGCTCCCAAACTCTGGAATAGCCTTCCTGATAACGTTCGGGGTTCAGACACACTCTCTCTGTTTAAATCTAGATTAAAGACACATCTCTTTGGCCAAGCATTCAAATAATGCATCTCATAATCTTTTACTGCAGTCATAATCTTTTACTGCAGTTATATCTAATCAAATGCACATTGTTATTCTTTAGTTTGGGTTAAACAAATCATTTTTGCTTGGTTGGAACAGCAGCTACGCTAATTATGTTTGTATTTGTTTCTCTGTTTCTGCTGGGATTGACATCCCGTGGGAACTAGGATTTACACAAGCTTCAGTCTGGATCCAGAACACCTGAGAAGAGATGATGCAAGCCCTCAGAGGACCTCAGATGATGCCAACCATGAAACAACATACAGAACTACCACATTTTGCTATAAGTTTGATTGCATCATATAATAATTGCTGTTAATATTGTTCATCGTCTGTTTTATTACGTCTTAAATTGATTTTTCCGTACTGCTGGTTCGTCTGGTCAGAGGAGAACTGGCCCCCCGACTGAGCCTGGTTTCTCCCAAGGTTTTTTCTCCATTCTGTCACCGATGGAGTTTTGGTTCCTTGCCACTGTCGCCTCTGGCTTGCTTAGTTGGGGACACTTCATTTCCGGCGATATCATTGACATAATTGCAAAGATATTATTTAAACTGAGCTGGATGTTGACAAATGTGAGAGATCCAGAGTCTCTAGCTTAGGAGAAATATCTGAGCACAGTGTGTGATGTTGTTGAGATCTATTTTAAACCTTTAAAGGAGACCAATGTGAGATTGTTAGAGTTTTTGTCTCAGGAGACAAGTTTGAGAAGCAGGAGACTCAAGCAAAAATCTCCATTCGATCTTAATGTAATCTAATTTCTGTCTAGGAGAAATATTTAAGATGTTAAAGAGATCTCACTTTTGCTTTTTCTTTCCTATGGGATGCCTCGTTTGTAATGGGTTTTATTGGTGTTGTCTCATCGCGCCGGGACACTGCATCACAGTATGGTAAGGGGCGTAATATTTCCGTCACACGTTTGAGGTATACCGCCAATCACAATGCACTGGATAGCTGGCCAATCAGAGTACAACTCGCTTTTCAGAACAATGAGCTTTGTAAAAATCGACACGTTTCAGAAAGGCGGGGCATAGAGGAGAAACCTTAAACCTTATAAACACATTATACACAACATTACACCAAATACACAACATACACAAACAAAAAAGACGACACAAAATGGACATTAAGGTATAATGTAGTCACATCCAGAAGCATTTCTAGCCTTTCAGGAGTACTGGGCTCAGATCCCCATCACAAAAGTATACCCACATTTTATTTTATTTTATTTTATTTTATTATTTTAATTTATGTATTTATTTATGTATTAATTTATTTATTTGTACTGTTATGGATATGTAGATATAAATTGTTGGCCGCACATATTTTAAGGTCCAATTCTCACTATTAACAAACCATTAACTATGTAACAGAGGGAATACAGGAAGCGTGCAAATCCATCTGCAAGGCTTTATTCATAAGAGACGTGGTCAAAAACAGGCATATTGATGGCAAGGCAAGAGGGATAATCCAGGTCCACAGGCAGTGATCAGAACATGAGGAAACATACAAGGCAAGACGATATAAAAACAAGGAAAACAAGACACTAGGCTCGGTAATGCAGCTAACACTAGGAGAGTGGAAAATGCAGAACAATACACGGCAATCTGAACAGGAACTGAGAGAGTGTTAAATAGAGTGTGTAATGGCTCTCAGGTGAGCGTGTGATAGTGACGGCTGTGTGATCAGTGAATTCAGCTGTGTAAGTGCAATGGATGAAGGGAACTGTAGTCCGGAGTGACATGTAACAGTCTGTGTAGTGTGAGAGTCAATGTAATGGTAGAGTAACCTCTAGTGGCAATCGGCCGGAAGGCCAAGGACCGGATTCGTGACAAACTACGACTTTTGCCTCCATAAGCTCCTAATTTTCTGCTTATTAATAGTTAGCAAGGTAGTTGTTAAGTTTAGATATTGGGTAGGATTAGGGATGTAGAATATGGTCATGCAGAATATGTCCTTTTTAAATACTAACAGCCAATATGTTATAGCAATAGACATAATAAGCAACTAGCTAATAGTGAGAATTGGTCCCTATAGTAAAGTGTTATCTGTGTGTTATGCACACTAAACTGCACACTAAACTGCTTCCTCACTAATTAACTAACATATATTTTTGTTTTCTACAATAGATTGTAGGGTACATATCCACCTGATGAGAAACTGCTGCAAAAGATTAAGTGCTTGAGTGAACTGTCCCAATGAATCAAACTGAATCGTGAACAGTTTCAGACCTTTTAGCAAAACCCTTTGACCGATTAGATCAAAAGAGTGGTTCATTGGCGAATCTGGTGGTTCTGATTCTAAACAGCTAATAGAAAACACATGACATGAATGCTGAAATATTATCAAGGAAAATGATTCTCGAGTTGTTAAATGGTAATCTCCACCATCAGACAAGGATTTATCAGTAATATTTTACTGGGGCACAGCTGTTACGTATCCGGTCCATGAACTTCCGTCTGCTAGCCGTCAGAGGTCACCCTTTCCATTTTCATTGACTCTCGCACTACACACTGTTGCATATCACCCCGGACTACATATCCCATCATTCATTGCACTGATTGCACACAGCACTGATTGCACACAGCTGTGTCATATCACTCACTCACTATTTAACACTCCATCTCACTCCTTCTACTGCCGAGTATTGTATGCGCTTATTGCCAGTAGTGATAGCTACTCTACAGCACCCTCGTTAGCTTCCTAGCCTAGCCTAGCCTAGTCTTGCCTTGTCTGTTTTCTCAGTTTCTGATCTTTGCCTGTTTGCTTGCCCTTTGGATTCTGTTCGCCGTTCGTTGACCTTCGCTAGCCCTAGGATTATTCTTGTGTCTTGCCCGCCATATACCTGTTTGCCACTGTTCGACCCTGCCTGTGTTTCTGACTTCCCTGCTTTAATAAAGCTTGCACATGGATCTGCATGTCTCATGTCTTGTCAGCCCCGTAACAGAAGCGGTATTTCCAGTAAATGGATCTAGTGATGCCCCTGGTCATATCACACAGTTTCACCACATAAAAAAACAAAACAACAACAAAAAAAAAAAACCGGGGCCATGAAATAGGCTATTGATTTCAATGGTTTGTTATCCATTACATTGTACATTGTACATTATCCAACACTTAAACAACATTATCATGGGCCTACTATTAATACTGAAGTCCCCTGGTTTCATTTTACAGTAAATACAGTTGATAACTGAGGCACAAGATGATACCAGCTGTGTACTGTACCAATGAGCTGTGGTGTGATACTAGAGATGTAAAAGAATGGCAGGCCTTAAATATCTGGATGAGTGGTCATTACACAGCTTTGCTGTAAACCTTAGTCAGGGTAGCAACATACTTCATTTTTGACAGGAATTAAAACACAGCTGGATTATACTGTTGTTTAGCATAATACCGAATTACCTTTATACAGTGCGTACAGTTATTGTAAGGACTGTAAGTCTATTCCTCATAGCCCTGTTTTCATCTTTGTTAAATTCAATATGATGTCTAACCTGACTAAGATCTATTGATGAGGAATAACTGACCTCGGAATGTCACGACCAATCAAACCAAGTTCAATCTGACCAGTCAGAATCAACCATTTCAGAGAGCCCTCTGAAAACAGCCCCTTATATCTCTTTAAGTTTCAAGCCATTAATTACAACCTGTTGTAATAAAAAAATTGTTTTAAATGTCACTCTGATGTATATACGTTGTATATTAATGTACGGTATGAATAATTATTTGACATTTATGCCAAAGCAACTCTGATTGGAAGAAACCGAAGTAGATCAAATCTGTCAATTCTCTTTGGTGTTTATGGGTGAATCTCGACCTTTCCGTAGATATAGAGCTAATCGGGAATGGTTACTAATGTGGCATTTATGCGTTTATACCTATTCATATCTACTTCCAACCAAATAAATACTGGCACTGAGATTGCAACACAATGGGTGTCCACTTTCTAAAATGATGCATTGCATGGACGCAATTTCTTCTCTGCCTGGATTTGAGCAACGTTGGGTTAAGAGAATGTTTTTCTTATGCTAAGTGGGGGCAGGCAAGCAGGCCGCCAGGCCTATAGCATCAAAATCCGTGGGCTGACGAGTGGAGACAGGAGTACGAAGGAGGAATGAATCAGCACACTCCCAACTGAAATGTCAGAGCAACCTTGTTCCTGTTAAACAGTTCCTGTTAAAAAGCATTATTTTCATCCATTATTTATTTATTTTGCTCATCCCTTCAGGCATTTTTTTTCTCTTCACAAAGCTGTGGAAATGTATGTAAAATGCATCTGCTGTTTATAGAGGGTAAAATTAAAACTTTGCCCTTGATTAGCCAAATATGTTAATTCAATTCATTTACACCTCATGAGAGGTACTAATCCTGCACATTTGGTGCTTCAGCAAATCGTCTCGCCTTGTTTCTTCCCTCCCAGTCAGGATGAAATGTTTATGGCTGATTGTCTGGGAGAGATGAAAGATCACTGTGTGAGAGATTCACTGCCGCACAAGATGAATGAATTGAGAAAAAAACAGTAGTTTCCGGCACATTTTGAAAACATAATGTTCTGCACCTGTGGGACAGCTCCGTAATTTATGTTTATGTCCACTTACATCGTTATATCTGAATAATAACCTTTTCGCCTTCGCTTTTTACCTCAAGTGCTGTGGCACAGTAATTGCATATTTAGCAACAAAATTGCCGCCATATTGTGAGGCCATCCAAACCAAAGATACACAGATTATCCAATCAGATAGACCAGCTGCTGATTCCCACTTAATTTCGTTCTTTGGAGCAGCAGCTCTCGCCCACTTGACGCCTCGTATTAGAGACTAATGGGACCCTCGGCTAAATGCAAGTTTAAAAAAAATAATTATAATAAACAAATAAAACTTTGTCAACATTTATGCAGAAATTTTTGGCTGCACTACTTGTGAAAAAAGAAATGTGCTGAACTTCTTGGAAAGTACTGTTGCAGCATACTTTAAATCTTAAAAGTATATATATATATATATATATATATATATATATATATATATATATATATATATATAT
>NW_015505954.1:365272-382824 GCF_001515645.1 Sinocyclocheilus grahami
TATATATATATATGGGGGGCCTGTCACAGTGCACTACGGTGAGGAGACGAAGGAGCGCGGAGACGAGCATCCACAATTAACAGTCTTTATTGATCCTCAGAAAGGAAACACAGGGGAGCCAGGAAACACACACGTAGCACATTGCATGGATGACACCGGACAAAGGAATCACGGAACAGACTACACTATAAATACTAGACTTAATAAACTAGACACACCTGAACCAAATAACTAATCAGACAAGGGAGAAATTAGGTCACGGAGCACATGGGGGGGGGGGAACAAACACAAAACAGTCCATGGGCGTGACAATTAGCAAATTAAAAATTGTACTTTTAAAGTAAAATTTAAAATTTTAAATGTAACAAATAAAGTTTTTAATAATATGTGATTATGCTTCAAAGAAGTACACTTATTTTGATGAATTGACTAACACACTAAAGCACATACAAAGTAGTGTGTTATTTGAAGTTATTACACGGCTCTGTGGAATACTTGATTCTGATTGGTCAGTCGCGACATTCCGAGGTATGCTATCCCTCGATAACAACCGGTAAAAACTAATAACAGAGGCTCATCCGGGTAACAGCAGTCGGAGCTGCACTCTTGCTTGAACTATTTTTTCTTGGTGGAAGCTTTTCTATTGTTTAGCTAATAAAATATTAAAACTCGACTCAAAATGGTGTACAATTATTTAATTATGCCATCCTGGTATCGCGGGCTCGCTCTCGTTTCATACAAATGCAGCTGCTGCCATTTTGCTACGATTCCCCTTCAGGAACTTGAGCTGCGTCGAGATTCGCTTTGGGAACGCCCTTGCGTGACCGCGTTCTGAAGCACGTGTCAAATCCGTCCAATGGAGCAGCGAGACGTCACGAGCAGGGTGACGTAAGCACCAGAAAGCATAAAAGCGCATCCGGCCGGGCGCCACCCAGCTTTTGCCCTTGAGTAGCGCTCTGCGTATGTGTCTGTCTATTTACTGTTGTCTGTCCGCACAAGCACTCATATATATAAAACAATGAGAAAGTCTATGGCGATTGAACGACATAACAAACGCTGTGTTTCTCCCTGCCCACGATATCTGGCGGCAGGGAATACACACGATTTGTGTGTCGTTTGTTTAGGAGCGGAGCATGCACAGGCTTCTTTCGAGCAGCTGATTGTCATCACTGCGAGCTCTCGCTGCGCACGCTCCGCTCTCGCCTGGCTGCGTTTGATGAGAGCGGCCAGGCTCGCGATCCCGCTGTTGCCGAGGCACAGCGCAGACTGTTGTCGTGGGGATCGCAGGTGGATTTAGCGGAGGGATCCGAGATGGGCTCATCCTTTTCTCGGTCCTCGATCCTCACCCGCTAGATCCGCGGCTAGAGCCAAAAGCTTCATCTGTCTTCCTCCGAGGAGGTGGATGTGATGAGTGTCGAGACAGAGGAGACTGTGGACTCGCCACCACAGTCCCTCGCGTATGAGGTGTGATTCGTGATTATGGGGTGTGTTTCGTGCATTCGCCAAAATAAAATATAGTTTGGCCAGCCTAGAAACAGGACGCTCGTCCTAAAAATAATTAGACGAGCATGTTCTGAATCCAGATCACAGCCTTCACGACGGGGGCCTTCCGTTTTCCCCAATCTCCCTGCTGAGGTGTCAAGATCGTGGGATAAACCGTACTCATCCCGTATTACAGCCCCACAGTCTCGAATTATTCAAAAGAACATCGTGGGGCTGAATGATAAGGTATATGGGGCGATGCCAGTGGTTGAGCAGACGCTTTCGAGCTATCTCTCCCCATCCTCAGCATCGTCCCTGAAGGCCCCGAAGCTTCCCACCAGGCCCGTTAGGCTTACATCGAGTCTGGTTGGGAAAGCTTATACGGCGGTAGGTCAGGCTGGCGCATGTTTGCACACCATGGTGGTGTTACAAGCATACCAGGCTGACCTGCTCAGGGGCACCTCGTTTCAGCGGGGTCATCCCCGCACTAGTGGGCCCCTTGGTGCTTCAGGGCTCAGTGAGCTCCGACGAGTGAAATTCCCAGCTGCCGCCCGTCAACGGTACACCACGGGAGAGCTCGCCCCCTCAAGTGAGGGTGCTACAGGGGGAAGTCGTGGCCTAATGGTTAGAGAGTCGGACTCATAACCTAAAGGCTGTGGCTTCGAGTCTCGTACCGGCAGGGATTGTAGGTGGGGGGAGTGAATGTACAGCGCTCTCTTCCACCTTCAATACCACGACTGAGGTGCCCTTGAGCAAGGCACCGAACCCCCAACTGCTCCACTGGTAAGGTTTTAAAACATTTTCGTCTTAATTCTTTTATTGCCTTAATTATTTTTGCGGTGACATGTTGTGTAATAAGTGATTTGACTGCACCGTTTCCCTTAAATGTCCATCTAGTTTGAATTTGCCGCTTGCTTGCAACTGCTGTCTTCACGGAAGCTTTGCATTCAAATATTTCAACTCAAATCAATATTTTGCATCTAATTATTTACTTATGTGGCAAGTAGCCATGTAATAAGCAGGATAATGTACATCCAGCCAGTTGTTATCTCAGAATAAACCCCGGCTGGATGTACATTATCCCTTACTTAATATTTGAAATGAACTAAACTGCAACTTCATCATTACATACGCATTTAAAAACACCACATACATGTTTCAAAACATATTAAAGCATATTTTAGTTTACCATAATGATTTTTGTACATTCACAGCAATTAAACCATATTTCAAAGACAATAGAATTATAAAATCACATATAAGTGTGCTTAGGTTGGTCAAAAAAGTGCTCTAAATTTCAGCTCATTGCATTTAATATAACATCAGTTCACACTTATATTATTTTAAAGTATATTATTTTGATAATAAGTACTCTTTTTTAAAAGTATTCTACTTATTTGGGTGAGAACAATATTCCAAGTCTTCTTTCTTGTATGAAAAATAGCAGCTTTATTATTGAGTCTAGCATGGTTTTGGTATCTGGCAAGAAGAATATATGTCCTGCAGGCTGTGTGCAGTTGATCATGTGTATGGAACCGGTGCTGACACTCTCAAGAATACTTCAAACCATTTGACCAGCCGGAGAGTTCCTTATTGTGACAATGAGGCCTGAACAGCCAGCGGTAATGGTGAAATATCATCGTAGTGGAGCACAGAGTTATCTATTGGGCTGTGATCATGACAGCTGTATTTTTTTTTTTAAATGTTTTACACTTAGTAAGTTCTCTGTAACTGAAGGCCATCCTCAACGGCTTTTATTCCTCCTCATCTTTCCTCTGCCTACACTATGGAAACTGTGAATAGAGGGGAGCTCTAAAGAGAGGCAATTTGCTTTCACAGTCCAGAGAGATGAAGATATAAAGATGGAATGAAAGAGATTGAGAGTGTGTCCCAAACCCCTTGGGTTCCTCCACAACACCCACTCACTGCATACAACGTTACTTGAGGTGAACACGCATGAATAAAGAAAAGCGGTAGTAAGAAAACAAATATAAACAGCATAGAGGGTTTAAAATGGAAAGACGTTATAAATACACTCAAATGCAGAGCTGTTCCAAAATTATATTTTCAGGTTTCCTTGTTCTATAGAAACCTAAGCATGATATATCAGTTGCCGGCTGATTTTAGACAATTGGAGTATTGGAATATATTATGCATGCTCATTTTACATTTAGATGAAATTTAAAAGCATAACCGGTAAATGTATAGCAAATCTGGTTGTGTATTATATTATATTATATTATTACATTATATTATATTATATTATATTATATTACTATATTATACTATATTTAAAGGTATTGTTATGTATAAATAGAATTAATTGGAGAGAGATTATGAGAGAGATTTTCACTAATTATGAAAATATAATTAGTGTTCATTTTTATACTGTACATTATAATGTTGCAATGCCTACATACACTTGTTGCATTTAAAATGACTGATTTTATTTTTAGATTTACGTTTTGTACATCTGCATACATCTAAAGTTACTTTTAATTTGTTTAGACAAAATAAGATAGCAATTTTGGTAACAATTTAAAATAAGGTTTTGTTAACATTAGTTTCCAATAAAAACAAAAATTGAAAAAAAAATACTTTTGAAACATTTATTAATCATAGTTAATGTTAATGTCTACATTTACTGATGCATTATTAAAACCAAAAGTCATATATCTTAACATGAATCAATAGGCCTGAAGTTGAAATGTACTAATTATGAACAGTTGTATTTTATTTTATTTTTAATTAAATATTGTATATACATGTTTTATTTATTATTATTTTTTAAATCAAAGTTGTAAAGACATATTATTGGAGTATGTTCAAATCACTTTTCAAAAACTACAATGAACGACTCGTTTGGACTACAACACATATTTTCCGGGATTTGTTATATCACAAATACCGACGAATGGGACGAGACCTGGTTGAGCGAGAAGGGTCTGGCTGCAGACTTGCACTTGCACTCTCAGACTTGCACTCTCAGACACTTGCACTTCCGCAATTGACATCACTTGCAGTCTTTTTTATTTTTTATTTTGTTCTATTTATTGATAACTTTTTGTTTGAATCTCTCAACATTTAATCTCTCATACAATAGTAACCAGGTGGTGAAGACAAGAAAAAAGAAACTAAATTACAATGTCACTTGCAATCGCCACTTGCACTCTCCGATACCTACGACGTCACTTGCAATCGACAAAAATCGTGCGTGTTGCCAATGGAGACAAGACGCTGTGGTGGTGATTAAATGATTAAAACTAATTATATACTATAACGTAAAGGGTCCTGCAAGAAAAAGACAAGACCCGCAAATCCGTGGCTACAGAACAGCAGAATATGAACGCAATGCACAAAGTCTCTCGTTAAGCGTTTTCCTCCTGTAGAAAAACATAAACACTTAATATGGCTTAATGTATTAAGATACATTAAGTGCAATTAAAATATACAATTTGATATATAGTTATTATTTAATGTACTACAAGGCAAGCAGATGGCCATGAACACAATGCGCAAACTTTCACTTGTCCTCCCATACAGCAAAACGCTTAATGTGGCATAATAACGGATGATAAAGACAATTCAGTAGCCTATATGTCTTGTTGTTGACTCAAAGTATATACAGAACAGCAAATATGAACGTGCATTATGAAATGCATTAAGTGATTTTAAAAGGATCAACAGCGTCTTGTCTCCATTGGCAACACGCACGATTTGTGTCGATTGCAAGTGACGTCGCAGGTATCGAAGAGTACAAGGGGCGATTGCAAGTGACAATGTAATTTAGTTTCTTTTTTATTGTCTTCACCACCTGGCTACTGTTGTAAAATGTTGAGAGATTCAAACAAAAAGTAATAAAAAATAGAACAAAATAAAAAATAAAAACTCCAAGTGATGTCGCTAGCGGAAGCGCAAGTGTCTGAGAGTGCAAGTCTGAGAATACAAATCTGAGAGTGCAAGCGCAAGGCTGCAGCCAGACCCTTTTGGGTTGAGCTGCACTAGAGAAGGTAAAAAATAATTTGTTTTTCGAACAACCTTATTATGGCCGCCTGTCCTAGTACAGCTGTTCTAGTTCTAGCCCCAGAGACATTTTAGATTTGCATCTTTGCTAATCGTTTAACAAACTACACTAAAAATAGCCTAAAAGCTAAAGATGTGAACTAACAATCACAAAAATCAAATTTTTGATTTCATATGGTCTTTGATTTAATTATTACTAGTGGTATGTTTACACTTCTGCTTTTCTTTTTTTTTTCTTTTTTACTTGAGCTGGTGCAAATGTTTTGATTGACCTGTACATGGTGAACTGAAGATGGTAAAGCTGAGATTTATACCTGTTGTTTCTCACAAAATTATAGTAGAAATAAAACATTCAGCTAAAACGATGAGTCAGGCAAATCTATGAAGGCCAGTGGATGTAAGGAGAAAATACTCTGCTGAATGTGCAAACTGTTTGCATTTAAACCAATACTTTTGCTACTTTCAATAGACAATATAATGTAAATCCCGCAGATATGATCCTGTGGGAGCTCTCCATGTCTCTGTGATACAACTGATGAGCTTGCAAAATGATCTAAAGATAAAACACATGACTGCATGAGCAGCAGTGGAATATGGATTAAATCTTAAATGACCATTTCCTGAACTCCGCTGACCCACTTCCTACAATCCCAACATGAGACACACAGTGATTATGAATCATTATGGAGCCTCTGAAGACCACGAGGGCTGTTAATCTTTGTGTTTGACTGCAAAAGCAAATTAATTAAAGAAAAATGTTCTTCCACCAGCCTCAAAATGATTTGTCATTGAATGCAGTTTATGAGGCAATTTTAGAAAATTTGCTTTTGTCCAATATTCTAATTTACTGTGTGATAACAGGTGCTGGTTGTAAATCGATTGTATTTAAAGTGTTCTGATAGTGGAATTAATTGAAGATAATACGAGAGCGTGTGCTGACGTTGCTGAAAGATGGTACTGGTTCAGGTTTATTTTTCCATTATGTTACATCAAAATATTATATTTATATTAATATATTTAAATAAGATACAGTAAAAAAAAAAGGTCACATTATATTATTTATTGTCTAAACCCTTGTACATGTTTTACATCATTGTTGTTCATTTGTCAAGGCCATAAAACACATACAGAATATTTGATCACAAGCCTTTTGAGAACTGGATGAGGTAGACTACAGTTTTTGCTACAAATTGAAGTGAAAATGGTCCTGTTCAGTCCTTTACAGAAAACAATATATTGATTTAACATTTGTAAAACATGTTTCGTGATCGAAAACCTGTATGCGAGGGAGTGACAATGGTCATGAATATTTAGTGGTTCCCACCTGAGAGACAAAGGGCCTCCCATAATGGGCCATCAACATGAATGTGACTGAGGCAGGTAAGAAATTATTTTGAGTATTATTTGTATTGTATTTATAATACAGTATAATAAAAAATATACACAGTGAAGGTTAAGGACACATGATTGAACATACTGATCTGAACACTGAGACTCGAACAGTAACACACCTTTGTGCCAAACATTAATTCATAGTGTTAACACTCACACTACTTTTATATCTTGTGGTTTTATATGTTATAAAACGTTAAACAAACATCCTGGCATTGTGAGACATTTAGACAATAAAATGACACATATTTCAAAATGTTTCACTTGATTCCATACATGTAGTTAGGAATTATAGTTTGGGAAAAGTCTAACTAGTAAAATGTGCACAAGTTATGTCACAATAACACAATAACAACAGATGCAAGTAAACTTAGGCTACTCATCAGAGTGATATCCTCCAGTGGATCCAGCTGCATGACGCATCGTGTTGTGTGGTAAATTCTGGGTTATTTCTCTCAGCGCGTCTTCTTCCAGAAACAAAAAGTAGCCGTGATAAACTCTACACGTTTGTTTAAGCGGAGGTGATGTGAACGTTTACATGCACTCGTGTCTAATGTGGATGCTTAGAATCTGAAAAGCACGATCGGCTCGTGGGCGGGACCGCATTAGATATAATGAGTTGAGACGGGAAAACTGGACATCTCATTGGTTTCATACGGATTACTTTAACAGAAAACATTTGTTTTGGACGTGACTTACTTCATTTATTAAAAGTAGACATTTTAAGCTTTCTATGCATATATTTCTCATGTCTTTGAGGCAAGTATTTGCGGAGATTCATGTTGTTTTATTTACGTGTCTGTGAAGAGAGGTGACAGAGACAGAGCCGGCAGAGAACGCACCCTGTTTATTTTCTTTATTTTTTAATAGCACATTGTTTTGTTGTTATTATGACTATACACAAATAAAAGTAGATCCTTTGCAGTTTCAAACGATACCTTATTCTTATCTGTATGATCAAAACTCAGAGTATTTTTTGTTCTTTTAGTGGTCATAAAGAAAATACGAGACAGACAGCACTGGTGCGGGCTTCGAACCCAGGGGGTTAAATATTTATGTTGTTTATATAAATTATTTATTGAATAATATTATTTAATAAACAACAACGGTCATCATAAAAGTTGCTAGGCAATTCAATTAAAAGAACAAAGGTGCTCTGATATAAGCTACAGCATTAAAGTTACATAAAATATAACGTAATGAGACTTTGCCATCAGGCAAAACGTATTTTCTCTGGAACAAATATAGATTAATAAGACCAAAGATTGCCCATTAGATTTACCCAAAACAAATTATAGCTTATGTTCAGAGCCAGCGGCAAATTCCAGAAGAATTGGCATAGGTGAGGCTGCCCTCAGCGGGTTCATGAGCACTGAACGGCCGCTGACGCCCTGGAGCTCACATCTCCGAAAACGTCGAAGCAAATTTTCAAATAGACGTTAACTTTATTAAAAAAACACATATCTGAAGTCTAAATAAGCACATTATAGCCTAAAAAAAATATTAAAACTACATTCTGTGACACAAAAACAGTATTATTTTTAAAATTATAGTGGATTTGGGCATCCGCCATGACACTCGCTGTGAGAAATACTGCAAGTGGAGTGAAACAAATGGTGAAACGGTTGGAGTTCTGATATCACTTAATATTGCACTCCTCTCAGCAAATCAGATTCGAGGACCAGAAAGAACTGTTTATTGTATTATATATTATATTATATTATATTATATTATATTATATTATATTATATTATATTATATATACATATATTTAATTAGGGTTGAGAAAATATATAGTGGTCAACTGTGATAATTTTAGTTATATATTTCAATCAAATTTATATTATATTATATATTATATTATCTATAAACAGAAAATATTATTTTATATATAATATATATTGAATAGAGGTTTTGGTTATATATTTTAATCACATTAATATATTATATTAATTGTTTCCATGTGCATATAGCCACTGTGAAATAAATTCCTGGTTCCAGGTGAACACATGACTAGACAATACTTAACACTTGTGTGAGAGCTGGCAGGTGTCACTGATGGTTTTCAGCGTCCACTCAATAGCACGCTGATGTGTTTTGATGTGTCTTTCTACCTCTGTTCACAGAGCAGCAAGGATCTAGGACATTAGCCTCCAAGACTGCATGGAAAATTCCTATTATAGAAACAGTCTGTCTCTTTTCCTCTTCCTCACACACACACACACACACACACACACACACACACACACACGTGCGCGCACACACACACATACACGCGCGCACACACACACACACACTCTATTGGTTCTCTGGAGCTCACACTGCATTACTTCTCTATTGTATATTCTCTCCATCACAGTTCTCTTCACAACCTATGTTGTACATTTTTACATCCACTTACACACATGAGCAGACAAAAGAAAGGTCTTTGTACTACTTCAAAACACACAAACACACTGAGTGGGACGAGTTCTAGCTGGAAAAGATATACAAGAAGTCTTATAGTTTACAAGCAGATTGTAAATTGATACTGCAGGAGGGTTGAGTCCCTTTATTAAAGCTTCACAGACGGGAATCTCATACCGCTGTGTGGTTGTTGTGTTCAAGCAAATCTGACAGCAGTACCTCTAGGAGCACATCGCCAACTCCCTCCAGATGTATAAATATCCATGGAAAATGAAACTCAGAATGGTGACAGGTGGTTTCCTCCTTTCCACTGTCTTATGCACAAACACACACACACACACACACACACACACACACACACTCTTTAAAAGTGTCTGTGTAAGGGTGAAGAGCATGAAATTAGGCTACAGTCCTCCCAGTCCTCCCTGATTCAAGCTGCCGGGGATTTTACTTCTCAATTAGAGCTGGGTTTTGACACAAATTCGATTCGAATCAATATCGATTATTTTGGATATATATAAGTACATGCCACATTTTCTCAAGGAAAAAAAATCTCTCAACTAATGCTGTAAAATATACATGAGAGTCATTTGGTACTACATTATTATAATATTGAAGGTTACAATTGACTGATTTGTAGGCTATAGCATACAACTTTTAAAATTACACAAAGTTTTTAAAATAATAAAGTTACAATTACGTAATCATATTTCTACTTCAATTAGTTTTTTTTAAATGTAACAATTTAAATGGTGGCTGTTATAAAAAAAATTGATTTATTCAAACATAAATTAAACATAAGAACAGTAAAAATTATAATGAATATGTTATATGGTGCATATATTAAGCAAAATGCCCTTCTCTACAGTTTATTTTTCTGGCTGACTAATGAGTTTATGGTCACCGAATATGTTTGTTTCTGAGTTAAAAATGACGTTACGTGACACATTGTTTACAAGACTTTATATTGACGTCTTTGCGTGACTGAAACACTGATTGAGCGATTACATGAGACAGGATACGGATTGTAAAGTTGTACTCTTTCTTTTAACTTACCTTCAGATATTTAATCATGATTATGTTGTGCTGAAACTGGTATTAATATGGTGGAGATGATCAGTTCATGTGCGCCTCGCGCTGCTGCATCTGTTGAACTGAGGCGCTACAGCGATCTGTCACTCCACATTAAAGGGGTCATAGGATGCTATTTAAATTTTTCCTTTCTCTTTGAAGTGTTACAAGCTCTTGGTGCATAAAGAAGATCTGTAAAGTTGCAAAGATTAAAGTCTCAAATCCAAAGAGATATTCTTTATAAAAGTTAAGAGTCAACCACGCCTACCTAAAACGGCTCGTTCTAACACGCCCCCACATGTCTACGTCACGATGTGGGAAGATTTGCATAACACCGCCCAAATGTTCACACAAAGAAAGAAGGCATAACTTTTATTCTTGCTGTAGTATTATTGTTGCCACTGCGGCCATGTTGTGAAGGCGCTGTGTGTTTCGTTGTGAAAGCGAAACTACTTTGTTTGGCCTTCCAAAAGAGGACGATATCCGCTTCACCATGCCTAGAGCTGATCCGTGCTGGTCGCTGAGGAAATACATCAACTTCTCGCTGTGGATCGCCAGATTGGCTTTCACCGTGGACGAGTCCAGCCCAGGGTTGTCACATGTGGTTGCCGCAAAACCCGCCGGCTGCTCCTTCGTCTAATCCGCCGGCCGCCACGCACTCTAGCCTGCCGGTCTCCGCTTACTCTAGGCCAATGCGAGTTTTTGCAAAAAACGCTTGTTGTTTGTCATTTCTCCGATCACAAATGCAGAAATGGTTTTATGTTTACGTGGTGTGATGCAACACGTAAAAAGACAGTATAAGTCATTATAATCATATTTAATTAGGGTTGAGAAAATATATAGTGGTCAACTGTGATAATTTTAGTTATATATTTCAATCAAATTTATATTATATTATATATTATATTATCTATAAACAGAAAATATTATTTTATATATAATATATATTGAATAGAGGTTTTGGTTATATATTTTAATCACATTAATATATTATATTAATTGTTTCCATGTGCATATAGCCACTGTGAAATAAATTCCTGGTTCCAGGTGAACACATGACTAGACAATACTTAACACTTGTGTGAGAGCTGGCAGGTGTCACTGATGGTTTTCAGCGTCCACTCAATAGCACGCTGATGTGTTTTGATGTGTCTTTCTACCTCTGTTCACAGAGCAGCAAGGATCTAGGACATTAGCCTCCAAGACTGCATGGAAAATTCCTATTATAGAAACAGTCTGTCTCTTTTCCTCTTCCTCACACACACACACACACACACACACACACACACACACACATACACGCGCTCTCTCACACACACATACACGCGCGCACACACACACACACACTCTATTGGTTCTCTGGAGCTCACACTGCATTACTTCTCTATTGTATATTCTCTCCATCACAGTTCTCTTCACAACCTATGTTGTACATTTTTACATCCACTTACACACATGAGCAGACAAAAGAAAGGTCTTTGTACTACTTCAAAACACACAAACACACTGAGTGGGACGAGTTCTAGCTGGAAAAGATATACAAGAAGTCTTATAGTTTACAAGCAGATTGTAAATTGATACTGCAGGAGGGTTGAGTCCCTTTATTAAAGCTTCACAGACGGGAATCTCATACCGCTGTGTGGTTGTTGTGTTCAAGCAAATCTGACAGCAGTACCTCTAGGAGCACATCGCCAACTCCCTCCAGATGTATAAATATCCATGGAAAATGAAACTCAGAATGGTGACAGGTGGTTTCCTCCTTTCCACTGTCTTATGCACAAACACACACACACACACACACACACACACACACACACACACACACACACACTCACACTCTTTAAAAGTGTCTGTGTAAGGGTGAAGAGCATGAAATTAGGCTACAGTCCTCCCAGTCCTCCCTGATTCAAGCTGCCGGGGATTTTACTTCTCAATTAGAGCTGGGTTTTGACACAAATTCGATTCGAATCAATATCGATTATTTTGGATATATATAAGTACATGCCACATTTTCTCAAGGAAAAAAAATCTCTCAACTAATGCTGTAAAATATACATGAGAGTCATTTGGTACTACATTATTATAATATTGAAGGTTACAATTGACTGATTTGTAGGCTATAGCATACAACTTTTAAAATTACACAAAGTTTTTAAAATAATAAAGTTACAATTACGTAATCATATTTCTACTTCAATTAGTTTTTTTTAAATGTAACAATTTAAATGGTGGCTGTTATAAAAAAAATTGATTTATTCAAACATAAATTAAACATAAGAACAGTAAAAATTATAATGAATATGTTATATGGTGCATATATTAAGCAAAATGCCCTTCTCTACAGTTTATTTTTCTGGCTGACTAATGAGTTTATGGTCACCGAATATGTTTGTTTCTGAGTTAAAAATGACGTTACGTGACACATTGTTTACAAGACTTTATATTGACGTCTTTGCGTGACTGAAACACTGATTGAGCGATTACATGAGACAGGATACGGATTGTAAAGTTGTACTCTTTCTTTTAACTTACCTTCAGATATTTAATCATGATTATGTTGTGCTGAAACTGGTATTAATATGGTGGAGATGATCAGTTCATGTGCGCCTCGCGCTGCTGCATCTGTTGAACTGAGGCGCTACAGCGATCTGTCACTCCACATTAAAGGGGTCATAGGATGCTATTTAAATTTTTCCTTTCTCTTTGAAGTGTTACAAGCTCTTGGTGCATAAAGAAGATCTGTAAAGTTGCAAAGATTAAAGTCTCAAATCCAAAGAGATATTCTTTATAAAAGTTAAGAGTCAACCACGCCTACCTAAAACGGCTCGTTCTAACACGCCCCCACATGTCTACGTCACGATGTGGGAAGATTTGCATAACACCGCCCAAATGTTCACACAAAGAAAGAAGGCATAACTTTTATTCTTGCTGTAGTATTATTGTTGCCACTGCGGCCATGTTGTGAAGGCGCTGTGTGTTTCGTTGTGAAAGCGAAACTACTTTGTTTGGCCTTCCAAAAGAGGACGATATCCGCTTCACCATGCCTAGAGCTGATCCGTGCTGGTCGCTGAGGAAATACATCAACTTCTCGCTGTGGATCGCCAGATTGGCTTTCACCGTGGACGAGTCCAGCCCAGGGTTGTCACATGTGGTTGCCGCAAAACCCGCCGGCTGCTCCTTCGTCTAATCCGCCGGCCGCCACGCACTCTAGCCTGCCGGTCTCCGCTTACTCTAGGCCAATGCGAGTTTTTGCAAAAAACGCTTGTTGTTTGTCATTTCTCCGATCACAAATGCAGAAATGGTTTTATGTTTACGTGGTGTGATGCAACACGTAAAAAGACAGTATAAGTCATTATAATCTGTAATTATGTCACCACTGGATGCAACAAATGCCTCGTTTATAATGGGTTTTAATGTTTTTGTCTCGTCACTCCGGCCAGACAGGGCATCACAGTATGGTAAGGAGCGTAACATTTCCGTCACACGCTTGAGGTATTCGGTGAATCGCAACACACTGGATAGCTGGCCAATCAGAGCACACCTCGTTTTCAGACCGATGAGCTTTGTAAAAACAGACGCGTTTCAGAAAGGCAGGGCATAGAGAAGAAACAATAATGTACAGTATGTGGAAAATAATGTTTTTTTAACCTTAAATCGCATAAACACATTTCATTACACCAAATACACAAAATAACGTTCTTTTTAGCAACATCATATGACCCCTTTAAACAGCGCCAAAACGGCATTTGTTGTTTGAATACTGCAATACAATGGACATAAATTGAAACCTGAGACTTTGTTTCATATTAAAAGCACCAAAGCACAATGCTTATTGAGATTTATTGGATGGGAAGTGCCCTTCAATGTTCTGTCCATTAACTGAAAACAGGCTAGACTAATCGATTCTTGGGATTTAAGAATCAAAATTGTTCCGTAAAAAAGAGAATCGATTAATATCGAGATATTTATATTTTTTACCCAGCCCTATTCTCAATTATTTATTTATACTTGCCACTAGAGGTGTGTGGTATAAAAATCTTATTTTGTGATACAAGTTATTTTACATTACTATTTACGCTAGGAAATTATCCCAAAATGTTTTGTATATTACGTGACAATGCAGTAATATTTTTGATAAACAAGTGAATGACATATTTTACAAATGACTTCCTGAGAGACAAATCGTGATTTAATTTTATTTATTTATTTACTTATTTTATTTATTGGAACTTGTTGGATCCAGTCAATTATATACTTTACAATGGCACATATTCCATCCATTTGTATTATTTTATTTTATATTAAAAATGACATGTATTATTATTATTATTATTATTATTATTATTATTTGGAACCTGTTGGATCCAGTGAATTATATATTTTATAATGGCAGGCATTTTTATTTTATTATTTAATGACATTTATTCTGCCATTCTGAGTGTTGCAGCGATGTTGTGTTTTCATAGACCAACCCAAAAGTTAGCATCACCTCATGGTTCATTATATAATGTCATGCCACACGAACCTACTTGCTACATTGCAAAAGCTCTGTACTAGTTCCCCTCCAGTGAGGTTTTAAATTTGCATAGGACCCATTCTTTCTTTTCAGCCTATTGACTGGATTTATTATATAACCCTTGATGCCATTTCTGCAGATGGTTGCATATAGAAAAGAAGACTGATTGTGGCTTTGAGCTTTACATGCACACTTTCGCTATGTATGGAGGAGGAGTGAAATGAAAGGGCAGTGTGAAAATACACCTGTGAATTAATTGCATTATGCTTGACGGCTTATGCACATTCATCTGTCTAAGACAGTGCGAAGACATTACAGTCTTCCTAACAATGCACTATGCTGGTAATCCAGGCCTTAAGATTTTGAAAGCAGGCTACAATGGTACTCAAGACCCCAATTTAGAGCCCTTTTACTGACAGCCTGTGACTCAGAGAGATATTTCTTTCATCCTTGCTGTCCTTTATTCTTCTGGCGGTTTGCACTCCTTTCGTAAGAATACCTCAATGAGCCAGACTGGGCAAATATGACCAAACTGATTGTGCAACCATATGTGAGGAACAATGGAAGTGAAAGGAAGCGAAGGATGCAGCACTGAAAACAAACTGCTAATGCAGAGAAAAGCAGAAGAAAAAAAAGAGGAGGACTTAATCCATTTCAATATCAAAAAAACTTTCACTTTCACTAGCCAACTCTATTCTTAATGAACAAAACCTTGCATTTTCTGTGCGAGGACTTGCTCTCCTCCTCCCTTCAGGATCGGTATATGCTTTAAAGGCGTTCGGTATGCAGTATGTTTTATGGTGCAAATAAGAGAGTCTCCCCTTCCAATGATGGTTGAGATTAAGGTGTAAAAAAAGTGCCTGGCTTTGCAAGAAGTACAACTTGCTGACTCCTTATGGGAGATCTATTTGGCACACTTTGCATGGGTGAAGCCAAGGAGCTTCCAGGAGCATCACAGTTGCAGTCACAGAATAATAGGTAAATAAATCGAGACATAAAGTATGCGCGGAAGCCAGGATTTCGACACGAGCCGTAATGATGGGAGCGCAGGCATTGAATGTGGCGGTCGCTGGAGATGAGGTCATAAACTAGAGAAAGACACTGTGGCTACATGATCGGTGCAGCAGAGAAGTAGAAAGTGCTGTAAATAGCTCTTGATATATAATGATGCCATTCTTAGGAGTAAAGGGATGGCAAAAACATGCAAGAATCACTCGTTTGCCATCTCCAGACATGGAACACAAGAACCTTTCCACATCTGAGCCAGGGACTTTTTATGATCCTGCGAGGCCTTGGGCACATGCTTTTGGAGGTCACGTCTCCTGGTTACCACAGTGACTTACCCGTTATCCTACTTTGTTTGACAAGCACAATTTAGGGGCTTAAGGGTCAATGGAATTTTTTTTTGGTCCTATAAAATCAACTAACTTAAAAATATACTGAAATACATTTCATACAAAATAAAACAAACATTAAAAAAATTTAAAATGTATTGTTAAAAAAATTTTGGTTTTCTGAATTTAAATTTAAATTTACAGTAAAAAAAACAAAAAACGGTTTAAAGTTTATCAGAAGTAGATTTATTTTTTTCTGAGCAACTTAGATAATTAATGTTGTTCAGATGACAAAATACTTTCTGTTGAGTAAACCAGTCACTTTATTTGTATTAACTAAATTGTTTGTTGCAATGAACACATAGTTTTAAGGTATCTAGTTTTTCTTTTGTTTTTGTTTTTTACAGTGTAGTAATGTTTACAAAACACCATCATGGTAACAAACATGACACTAAAATAATGCAATAAACTTTAATTTGCATCATATGATGTAGCATAAGACCCTAATATACATAACTGATAAGAAAAATAGAAAATAAAAAAAGTTACTTCAATGAAATCCATCAAATATGAAGTGTTAGGGAATTCTGAAAATGTACTTGCTCTTTGTTCACTTCCAAAAATTGTAACAATAAACAGTATTCAACAGTATTTTACTGTAAAATTACATGAAATGTCCCACATTCACTGAGACATCTATTACAGTTTTTCATCATATATACCTTTAAAAATATGTACCATTAAAATTATGATCATTATCTATGATCAGAATTTTTTTTTTATCAGCATGTTCTAGAAATGTGTATAGAAGTGTATTTAAGTCATCATACTGTATGTGTCACAGATCCTGTCCATGGACTTCCGTTCAATCACCACCAGAGGTCACCCTTCCATTACATTGACTCTCGCACTACACAAACTGTTGCATGTCATCCCGGACTACATATCCCATCATCCATTGCACTGATTGCACACAGCACTGATTGCACACAGCTGTAACCAATCACACATTCACTATATAACACTCACTCAGACCCCTTTCAGGCTGCAGAGTGTGTATGCGCATATCGCTAGTTGTTACGGAGCCTGCTTTAAGTTTCTTAGTCTATCCTAGTCTTGCCTTGTCTGTTTCCTCGTCTTCTGATCATTGCCTGTGTATTTTGGATTACCTCTATGATCTTGCCCTGTTCGGATACTGTTTGCCCCTGCCTGGACATTTGCTTTGTACCTGGATTATCCCTCTAGCCTCGCCCCTATTGGATTACATTCGCCGTCGACTGACCCTCACTTGTTTACTGGACTGCTCTTGTTTTGTCTTCTATATACCT
>NW_015505954.1:384182-388098 GCF_001515645.1 Sinocyclocheilus grahami
CTATTGGATTACATTCGCCGTCGACTGACCCTCACTTGTTTACTGGACTGCTCTTGTTTTGTCTTCTATATGCCTGTTTGCCATTGCCTGACCCTCGCCTCTTTTGACCACGCCCTTAATAAAGCTTGCAAATGGATCCGTACATCTCACGTCTTGTTTGCTCTGTATCTGTAATGATTCATCAACACGGCTGGGATCCATTTGCAGTTTTATTTGAAACTTAATCAAACAAGCAGAGGTCAAGACACAGATAAGGCAGTATCGTAGGGTAGACAGATTAGTTATCGTAGACAGACCTGAGATCGGGGCAGGCAGATATCGTTCGGAAACTGGGGCAGTCATTGGTGTAACGAATCAGCTCATGGGAAATATGAATAATTAATCATAACTAGTTATAATTAATTATGAATGTTTTAGATCTGCTGTAGATATTTAGCTGACCTCTCAGGGTCAACTGTCTTGTCAATTCTAAGAACGTTAATTTCCTGGTTACAGGAAATAACTTTCTTACTGTACAATTCTACAAAAGCTTGTAGCTGTAGGTGATGTAAAAGAGTAAAGCAGGCATTTGGCATTTGGAATGTGCGATATAATGTACAATCCTACACATAGGCGGAAACTAATAGTCTGTGTAATAAGTAGAAACATGCAAATCAGTTTAATATAAGAAAAAACAGCATGTACAAGGTCGAGAAATAACCTGCATGTCTCAGTGACAGTAACTTATTCTTTGCTAACTGACTTACCTCTTTACAAGTAAACAGAAACTCTGCATCTGGAAAGATCAGAGGAGGAGAACTGTGCGTGTGTGGAAACACAAACACTTCCATCATTATTAGACAGACTATAGTAGCTCTTGTATGTCTTTGATTTGCTTTGCTCATGTTGCATCAGAGCATCAAAGCAGTGAGAGTTAGATATTGTTCCTGAAGTTGTATCCATGCATTATTTAGCAATACTGAATAAAGTTGCCAGTCACCATAGTAACTCAGTAACTCCCATTGGCACATGGATAGTGATTTTTAGAAGCTTTTTAAAAAGCATTTCATAGACAAAATAAATTATTCACTGATTGATTTGTCTACCTTTTTTCAAGAAAATTATGGTAACACTTTAGGTTAGGGACCACATATTCACTATTAACAGTTTTCCCTCAGTAAACATGTAACTTGCTGCTTAATGATAGTAAAACAGTTGTTGTATATATATATATATATATATATATATATATATATATTTATTTATTTATTTATCCAGAAATGGATAATTATTAATTCTGCTCTTTAAAACAAATAATGAAACTGTGTAGGAGAATGGTTATTATGCACAAAGAGTGGGAAACTCTCTATATCCGTGCAGTGTGCACATGTGATAAAACAATTCTGATTTGAAGCTTGTGACATATAAACGTGTACAGCATACATGTAAGCACTACATTCAGATTAATCAATTGGAATGAAAGAGTTGTGCAATTAAACATAATATTTTGAAGTAGAACGACTGAAATAGTATTTGAATGTAAAACATACTACAATTATTTTTGTTTTATTTACAACTATAAGTTTTTATTTACTATAAATCAGTATAATTGTTATGTTCCTACCCACAATAAATGAAAATGCAGGCTCTGAATATGTGTTTGCGTTTTTCCATCAGCAGGCAAGACAATGTTGCTTTAAATACCCTGTAGACAGAGAGACCCCTGTGAATGGTCCCCCCAGGGGCATCGTCACAACTCCAGAGTTAGTGTCTGGGACTCAGTGGGAATGTGGATCAAAGATGGAGTCAGCCAGTTGTGGCCTGTCCTGCTGCGCTGTATTCACAGGGACTGACGGATAGAGCTCTCTCTGGATCAAATGTATCGACACCCCTCAGTTTGAGTTCTTGATCGCACATAGTTACATCTTTGAACACACACCCACTCACTCCTTTCGGCCATACATTGTCTTTAAGAACTGATCTTAAAAAAGATAAGCAATCCATGATATTGATCTTTCTTCATTTATCTGAATCATTTTGGCCAGAGGAATCGATGTCTTGCATGCTCCAACTCACCAAAAGGGCTACAGTTTGGCTCTTAAAAGAGATCTTAAGACTGCTTTCATCTTTGGGTTTGTGTTATAATGTCTTTTCAGACAAAATCTGACTGTTAATAGAGGAAAATTATCTGGGTTTCTGAACTGTATGTCTTGTGAATGTTTCTTTTATTCTTGATCGGACACCAGAGGTTGCACAGGTTCCACAGATTGACAGGTTAATGAAGGGAAAATTGTCCATTTACCACATTTTACAAGTGCAATGTAGGAATACATTTTTTTTTACTATTCTCTATGAGCCAATTCGTATGATATCTTAAGTTTTCGTCATGCCACACAAATACATTGCTCTAGATAGAAGCACAGGTCCTATACAAATTATAGTTCTATTGTGATATTGTGTTGTTTTCATTATAGGTATATCATGCAGTTACAGTTGTATTATGATATTGTGTTGTTATCGTTATAGTTGTATCATGATATCATGTTGTTATCATTATAGATTTATCGTGATATTGTGTCGTCATCACTGCAGTTGTATCGTGATATTGTGTCATTATCGTTATAGTAGTATCATGATATTGTTTTGTTATCGTTATAGTTGAATCGTGATATCGTTGTTTTATTTACTTTTATTTTTTTATTTAATCATTTATCAGACACTTTTATCCAAAGCGACTTACAAATGAGGACAAAAGAAGCAATCAATTGTAGTATTAAAACAACTAAAAACAGATCCAAAACTAAAAGCTAAAACTCTTTTTTTAAATAATACACATACACATTTTAAAAATAAAGAGATTAAATACAAATGACAAATGCATACAACAAAATTTCAAACCTTAACATTTAAATGAAAAACAAAAAGTAAAGCTAAAACAATTCAAAATAGTAAAGAACAAAAGGTATAAGAGTATAATAATGATTCTAACATAACACTAAGCCAAACACCAAAAAAACAACTACATATGTGTATGTACAACCACATACACGCATACATATACAAACCCGATTCCAAAAAAGTTGGGACACTGTACAAATTGTGAATAAAAACAGAATGCAATGATGTGGAAGTTTCAAATTTCAATATTTTATTCAGAATACAACATAGATGACATATCAAATGTTTAAACTGAGAAAATGTATAATTTTAAAGAAAACTACTGGCAGTGTTTGAATTTCATAAAACACTGTTTTGTATTTTTTTAAGCCTTTTGTTTTATGGGTACACAGGAAGTGTCCACATAAACCATGTTTACGTTGTAGTACCCATGTCATTATACACATTTGTGTCCTCATAAACCATATATACCAGTACAGACACACACACACACACACACACACACACTCACTCACTCACACAATACTGATTAAAAATGTTTTAATGTTGTTGAAAGAAGTCTCTTTTGATCACCAAGCCTGCATTTATTTGATCAGAAACACAGTAAAAACAGTAATATTGTGTGAAATATTTTTACAATTTAACACAGGTTTTTTTCTATTTGAATATGTTTTAAAATTGAATTTATTCATGTGATGCAAAACTGAATTTTTAGCATCATTACTCCAGTCTTCATGTGTCACATTTTTAATATACTGATTTCGTTTTTATTGATTTTTAAAAAAAAATCAGATAAATGCAGCCTTGGTCAGAATTGGTGAGGTTTATATATAAACTGCTGTGGATTGAGAAGATCATTTTGCATATGATCAGTATACATACATACAGTAATGATTCATGGATGGCTATGTATACATATATATATATATTTTATGTATGTATAAATAAAAATGAAACTCATTTTTGTATAAGAGTACTTGAATGAATGTAAGAAATAATGTATAAATATAATTAAAAAAATTATAAAAAAAAAAATAAT
>NW_015505954.1:388125-395586 GCF_001515645.1 Sinocyclocheilus grahami
ATATATATATATATATATATACATATATATATATACATACATCAAACACTCAGACCCTCCCTTAATTCACACACTGGCCCTGGCATCACTTTTTCTGCCACTGTGCTGTGTGGCTGTATTTCAGAGAGATGTCTTAATAGAGAGCAGTGCATAGAGGAAGAGTGGTATGATGCTTTGTTTAGCTGTGTGGGCTTCAGTGCTGCAGTGTGTCTCATGGTGAGTCTCATGCTGAAAACTCATTCAACAGAATCAGACAATAACAGTAGAAGCTTTAAGACAAAATTAATAAAGACAGATATTGGCAGGCTGAAAGAGAGAGAGAGGCACAGATAGAAAGAGAAAATTAGAAATACTGGATGGCAAGATAGCCTACTGACTCTATGAATGTCCTTGAAAAAAACAGAGGTGATAGAGGGACTGAGAAATGGATGAGGAAAACAATGTGATGGAAGTGAAAAGCAGACGACTACTAGGAGAAAAAAAATTAAAAAATAAAATAAAACCCAAAGTTGAAGAAATTCCCGAAACCAAATACATCTCATTTGAGCTTGAATGTAGCAATATTTAAAGGGATAGTTCACGATAAAGTGAAAATTCTGTCATTTGATACATAATATTTTTATAAATCTGAATTTAGACATTTAAAACCACTTCACGAGTTCACCCTTACATCTAATCTGAGAGCAAATAGTAAGCATATTTTGGCGTATTGTCCTGGGGGAGGGCTCCGAGCCCAGAATATAGCCCGAACCCAGTGAACTCCCCTTATCCCTAATATGGGATGAAAATAGATTAGGAGTGAGGAGTTGGGGTGGAGAAGGGATGCCGGAAAACTGTCGTAGGACAGAGGCATGTAGGCTGCATATATATATATATATATATATATATATACATATTGTGCTAGTTAGAATGGTTAGCTAAACGAGTTACACCTGTGCCAAATTGGTTGATTATTTGAATGTGCTCCACCCGGACCATGTTAATAAAACATCATGTATTGGTGGTGTTCACCGAAGCTTCGGAATGGCGTCACTTCTGACGGGGGGAAAACGTCTCGGGTTACTTATGTAACCACGAGACACTGCGTCATCTAGGGGTCGCTATGGGGAACGCCTCGTCGTGACCCGTGTCTGAAGCATACATTGAAAAAACACCAACAACACGTTGGCCGGCGACAGCCATGACGTCACTACCGGTGCGACTATTAGTATAAATAGGCGCCGGGAGAACATGTCATTCACTTCTTCGTCTGAAGGTTGCGTTCGAAGCATGGCAGGAAGCCTAGAGGAAGCAGTGTCTCGTTCCCTACTCAGAGAACCATGGTTACATAAGTAACCTGAGAGGTTCCCTTTCAAGGGAACTTCGAACTGCGTCCTCTAGGGGTCGCTATGGGGAACGGTATACCCATGCCGCCATGCTGAGGGGAATGCGGGCCAGAACCATGGCGAGCACTAAGTACCAACTTTACCATTTTCATGGTGAGTTGCCCCTGGGACGTCAGACGGCTGTCCGTGACTTTATCCCCTACGGCCAAAGGCCTAGGCTACATACCCAAACTTACCTGTTAGGGCCAGACTCCTGGGCCTGGGGTAGAACTCCAGGCTTGGAATCAAAATAGATTCCTTTAAGGGGATACGACCAAGAGCCTAGTATCATACTAAGTCTTGGCCTGTCACACAGGGGCTACCGCTTGCTCTTGCATAAGCTCTGAAAGGAACTGTCTCAACAGACCCCTAGTAGCAACACCCTGTTAAAGTAGGTATCCTAGGATACCTAGGTGGAGTGGCGCCCAAGGTGAATGGGACTCTAACCAGCTCAAGAAAGGGCACGAAGCAGCCGCGCGAAGCCCTCACCATATAGGATAAGAACGCAAAGAACTAGCGTGCGAACTTACCATAATGTGGATTTTAGAAAGTGCACAAAGCCTTCACGTGCACACTTACCATAACATGGATTTTAGGATAAGGATATATATAATCGCGGGAAGCAGATGGCTGCCCCTCTTTCCTCGAAAAGAGAGACAAATGAGAGTGGAGCTTTTTCCTTGGAAAAACACTTGCAGTGCATGCCGATTGCCCCCTCGGAGACATCACGTGAGTGCTCTTCGCCCAAACAAATGACGCATAGATCGTGTGTGCCATCAGATGTTAAACAACGACAACACGGATGCACACGTCCTCTAAACGTTCTGCTAGTGCTCGCCATAATAATAGGATAGAGATCGCTTACCACGTTCAAATGCACGCTTCAAACAAAACAGTCAGTGAAGACGAAGAAGAGAATGACATGTTCTCCCGGCGCCTATTTATACTAATAGTCTAATAGTCTAATAGTGACATCATGGGCTGTCGCCGGCCAATTTGTTGTTGGTGTTTTTTCAATGTATGCTTCAGACACGGGTCACGACGAGGCGTTCCCCATAGCAACCCCTAGAGGACACAGTTCGAAGTTCCCTTGAAAGGGAACCACCTGTTTCGCAGCATCATGGAGTCCGATGCTTACCTTCTCAGGGTGTAACGTGGAGGATGTACTACTGGCAGTCGGAGAAGAGGTTGGATATGACAACATTTCTTTGCCCTCCTGGATGAATAAAGCGTAGTGATATTTGTTAAAGAGGACAAGTTAGTAAACCGCCTGATAAGCAATGTGTTTGTGGTAAGTGGTGATTTTGTTACTGTTTCACCGTTTGTTACTCCCACGACAAAAGTCTATATATTGAATGTTCCACCATTTATTGAAAATGAGGATATTGAAGGTGCATTAGCTCAGTATGGTAAATGTGCTAGTGCGATTAAAACAATCCCATTAGAATGTAAAAATAAAGCATCGAAACATGTGATGTCTTTCAGTAGACAGGTGTTTATGTTTCTGAATGTGCGGAATTAGATGTGTCTTTCAGAGTAATACATGAAGGGAAATCATATATGCTCTATGTCAATACAGGTAGCTTGAAGTGTTTTGAGTGTAGAGATATTGGACACAAAAAGTTGGCATGCCCGCATAGAGCCCAGGCTAATGAGGTGGCCACAGGGCCTGACGGCGTATATGTAGCTAACGTAAATAATACAGCAATGCAGCCTCAGCCTGAAGAGGAGAGTATAGCTCAAAATGATGAATCATGTGAAAGCGTAGACAGAAAACAAAACAAAGAGGATAAAACAATGACTGTGGTAGAGGAACATGAGGTCTTGGAACATAGTACAGTCACAGTGGCAGAGAAAGTAAGTGAAAGTGCTCCTTGTGAAGTGGTTAGTATGGAAAATACTGAAAGATCAGATGATGTTGAAAAAAGTGAGGATTATGTAATGAAGGATACTGATAAATTAAAGGATAATGATATATGACATGAGCCGGTGTTTTTTCGTGTAATTTAGATCAGTCATTCAGAAGTTTGATGATAATGTGTGCATAGTAACTGGGGGTGATTGGAATTGCACAACCAATTGTATAGTTGATAGGAATGGAGAGGAGCCTCATAATCAATCAAGCATGCAGTTGTAAAAAATTATAAACGAGTTTGACTTATTAATAGATTTGTAGAGAAGTAGAAACATAGGAGTTAGACAATATACATGGTAAAAGGTATCAGATAATCACGTTAATGGTGCAAGATTAGACCATTTTTACTTGGGGAAGATTTACAATAATAAGGTAATGAATGTTTATATCTTGCCTAATGGGTTTTCAGATCACCATTTGATTACTTTTTATTTAAGAAAAAAAAAAAAAGTGGTGAAACCTTGTTATTTTGGGCATTTTAATGTCAAATTGTTACAAGACATTAGTTTCTGTGAAAAGTGTAAGATTTGTTGGGATAAGTTGAAACCTAAGAAAGACACTTTTGAAAATATTGGTCAACGGGTGATGTTTTTGGCAAAACTATAATTCATATTCTACTGCATTGATGAAAACAACAGTTAAATGTTTACAAAGAGACATTGCTTTTTTTTTGGGAAAATACATTTTAAATAATAAAGTGCACCTATAATGATGTCCAGGGGTATCAGACAAGTATGTCCACTTTCTGGACAGTTATATAGTCTGGTAATTGAACCATTTTTTGTGCAGATTAAGGAAGGAACTAACTGGAATTTCAATTCCAGGTTTAAAGAGTACATTTAAAGTATCCTTGTTAGCGTATGCTGATGATGTTACCGTGTTTATAAAGGGCCAAGATGATTATTGGAAAATATGAAAAGGCATCCTCAGTCACAGTGAATTGGGGAAAAAGTGAGGGATATATTATTGGTAAGTGGGAAGATGTAGGACCTCCAAAACTACCATGTGGTTTACAATGGGGCAGAGAAGGGATAAAATAATTAAGTGGGTTATTTTTTTGTTTTTTTTAGGAAATTAACATTTTCAGATAAGAAACTGTTAGGGATTGCTGGAGAAGGTGTCAGTCCGATTGTCTAAATGGAACTGGCTATTACAACAATTGTCGTATAGAGGGCGCGTCTTGGTCACTAACAACTTGGCAGCCTCGACACTGTGACATAAAATGTCTGTTATGGAGCCTCCAGTTGAGTTGGTTTGTAAAATAAAACGGACAATCGTGATTTTTTTATTTTATTTTTTATTTTTGGAGTAGGGCACTCTGGATCCATGCTGCATCACTTTATTTATCTGTCCATGAAGGAGGTCAAAGGCTGGTGGATGTGAGAAGTCGGTTGGCAGCTTACAGGATACAAGCATCACAAGGACTTTTATATCACAAAGACTTAGCTTGGGCCTATACTGCAAGACTAGTTTTGAAGAATGCAGGTGGATAAATATTTCTTCATAATGGACTTGGAGAAGGTGTGTTTGTCAGAGATCAGTCCCTTCTATAAGTCAGTGTTACAGTCCTGGAAAACCGTTTCTAAAGTGGATCGGAGTAGTGATGACACAGAACACTGGGTTCTGGAGGAAACATTATTTTTTAATCCAATGATCCAAACAAGGCTTTTGTCTTCAGTAAGTGTATCTACAGTTCCCTTTCATGGGAACTTCGAACTGCGTTCTCTAGGGGTCGCTATGGGGAACGCCTAGTCGTGACCCGTGTCTGAGGCATACATTGAAAAAACACCAACAACACGTTGGCCGGCGACAGCCATGACGTCACTACCGGTGCGAGTATAGTAAAAATAGGCGCCGGGAGAACACACCATCCTCTTCTTCGTCTTCATTGACTGATTTTGTTTGAAGCGTGCATTTCTGTGGTAAGAGCGATCTCTATTCATATCCTTATGGCGAGCACTAGCAAAGCGTTTAGAGGATGTGTGCATCCGTGTTGTCATTGTTTAACATCTGATGACACACAATCTATGAGTTATTTGTTTGGGCGAAGAGCACACACGCGATGTGTCCAAGGGGGCAATCGCGTGCACTGCAAGGGTTTTTCCAATGAAAAAGCTCAGCTCTCGTTTGTCTCTCTTTTCGAGGAAAGAGGGGCAGCCATCTGCTTCTGCGATTCAGGACCACCGCTGCTGAGGCATGGAGGAGAATGAGCTTGTGGATCTGACCGATGAATCGCAGGTGGATCTGGCCGATGAGTTTGAAGAAGGGTTTTCCCTATCGCGATGGTCGGTTGTGGACGAGAGTGAGCCGCTGGAGGATGATGTTATTTCATTAACATTGTCTGATCCAGGGGCCAGTGCTCTGCTGGGTTCAAAAAAAAAAAAGAAAGTGAAATTGCGTTATATGAATGTTATTTTTCTGGCCATAACCCTCCAGCTCAGGTGAGCTTTCCTTTCTTCCTGTTTTCCATACAGAGATTGAGAAGGAATGGAAGAGGTCATTTTTCCTCACACATCCATCGATACCAGCGTACGAGTTATGCCAACATCGAGGCGATGCACGAAAGCGGTTATGAGAAGATGCCCCTATAGAGAGACGCTGGCCAGCTATCTCTCTATACGTGAGAAGTCCTCTCTTAAGACTCCCTCCTTGACATCTCGCTCGAATGCCAGATCTCGCTCTCCGTGCTACTAAGCAGGCCATCTCTGCTAGTGGCAGGTCCATGGCGGCTATGGTAGTGACGGAGGGACATCTGTTGGTGAACCTAGCAGATATCGGAAAAAAAGAGAGGGGCTTTCTTCTCGACGCGCCGGTTTCGCCTTCCGTATTTTTGGTACCACTGTTGAGACGGTGGTTGAGAAGTTCAGGGAGGCAAAGGCGCGCTCAGTGGCCTTCACGAAGGAACGCCTTAGAGAGCCGCTTCTGGGACAGTTCAGAAACGTGCTGGTATAATCCCAACACAAGCACTGACTAGAGCGGTCGCGATCAGCTCCTGTTCCCGTGTCTGAGCCGTGATGCCCCGCAGATTTGTGAAGAGCGAGAGTGAACGCGATCATTCCTTCCTCTGTACTACTAGTTTTAACGCAAATAAATAATCATGTAATTGCTCAATCAGTGTTTCAACCGCGGAAAGACATCAACAGTAAAGCATGGAAATAAAATTATATGAAATCTAGAGAGGAGCATTTTGCGAAATATTACACCATATACGCATTATATTTTACTAAACTTGTTAGTCTTAATTACTTAATGTACAGTATGTTTAAATTAATCTGTTATGAAACATGCTATGACAGCTATTGTGTAATTGAATATATTTTAACAAATAGCTTAGAAATTGTATTATTTGTAAGTTAATTTAAAAACTGCATTATGTGCAATTTACATGTTTGCATACAATATATTTATTTATTTTTTTAAGTTGAGTGTTGATAATCTATTTAAAAATAAATAGAAATTAAATTTAAGTTTGGGTTAAGTTGTTAGGCCTAATTGTAACCTTATAATGTAAAAGGGCTCCCTATAGTTTTAAGCATAAGCTGAGGTAGATTTTTATCACTCGTCTGAGCCCGAACAAACCAGGGGTCCTGGCCCGTCTCAGTTTTAGGATCAGAGACGGGCACAGAAGGTTAGTGTCGCGGCTCACGCTCCTCCCCTGCCCGCGGGTAGGGGTAGAAAAATCGCGGGTCAATGGAAGGTAGATAAAATACCTAAGGGATGTGATCCAGACAGGGCGGCAGCGCTTTTGTCCGGATCAGAGTGATACCTCAGTATCTACTCATTTTCTTCAGGGGTCTTACATCTTAAGTTAATTTAAAAACTGCATTATGTGCAATTTACATGTTTGCATACAATATATTTATTTATTTTTTTAAGTTGAGTGTTGATAATCTATTTAAAAATAAATAGAAATTAAATTTAAGTTTGGGTTAAGTTGTTAGGCCTAATTGTAACCTTATAATGTAAAAGGGCTCCCTATAGTTTTAAGCATAAGCTGAGGTAGATTTTTATCACTAAGAACATTTAAACTATAACTGATCTACTCTGCTGGACCTATGATGTTTGGTTGGTTCTATGGCTTCATAGTGACCACCTTACTGATGGTCCGGACCAGAGGTATCTTCGGACGGGACTCCGACGTGGGAACCATGGTGGGTGAGTACGATCCATTTCTAAATATAT
>NW_015505954.1:395753-397431 GCF_001515645.1 Sinocyclocheilus grahami
GGTTAAGTTGTTAGGCCTAATTGTAACCTTATAATGTAAAAGGGCTCCCTATAGTTTTAAGCATAAGCTGAGGTAGATTTTTATCACTAAAAACATTTAAACTATAACTGAATGTATTTAAAGAAAGAGCAACTTCTTCAGTAAACCATTTAAAAAAAAAAAAAAAAAAAGTTTAGTTTTTTCCCCCTGCTGTACAGAAATCATACCAAACCGTGACGTTAAAACCGAGGTACGTACCGAACTGTCATATTTGTGTACTGTTACACCCCTAATATATATATTTATTTATTTATTTTTATTAATTTTTTAATCTGGATAATTCGAATCAATGGTATCTTATTCTCTTGCTCTTATTCAAATACTGTTTGTAAAAATGTACGACTTGTCATCATTCTATTTTAACAAAAAATTAACAAGTCTTTCTTCTTATGTGTGGTGATAAAATTAGCCCATTAAAAGTAGACTACACACAGACTACAGGAATAGATGGAAATTTGCCAAATCAAGACATTGTGTGAATCATTTAGCTGCTGGAACAGGTGGTGTTCATGCATACTTTAAAATATGAAATATTCACAGCTGCCAAAAAAAACCCAAGCACTTTTCATTTTGTTTCCACCAACTGAAGTATGTTGCTCATTAGTAATATTTCACACCATATGGTTTAATTTGGATGATTAATATTAATGTCTGATTCCAGCATTGTTTCATGGAGGTAATGACAAGTGGGTGACTTTTTACAGTAACCAAAAGAGAGAGAGAGGGGGGGTATGGGTATTTTCCCACCACATCCCCTCCATTCAACGTTTAATAAAATAAAGGCATTCCTTCTTACATTGACACAGACATTTATCATGCATTATTATTTTGGTCACACATTAATTTGTGAACCAATTTTCACTATTAACTAAATATTAACTATGACTTTTGCCTCAACAAACTCCTAATTACTACATATTAGTATTTAATAAGGTAGGTATCTGAATGGGCATGCAGACATTTATATGTGGTTTATAAGTACCAATAAACAGCCAATATGCTAGTAATAATGTGAAACTAGAACCGGGTGCTCGACTTGCAGTTTTTATTTCACTCGTCGATATATGTCCAGATGGTACGATAAACCGGGTTCCGGCTTCATACTTCCTGGATTATGTGGCCAGGTCACAGGCTTCTGCGGCAGCCTTCTTGATTATTAGGCCCCTGGCACAGCACTGCGAAAATTTCCTGGACGTCCGGGCTGGGCTTATGCTTTCAGGCTGCCCTGTCTGGTCTCCCGTATCTAGGTTGCCCTGAGGGGCCTCCCGATCATCAGGATATCCCCTCTTGCTGAGGCATCGAGCGGGAAGTATAGGTGGCATTTGCGAGAACCTTCTTGTGTAATGCTGTCTCAGGCAGTGCTCCCCTCACCTTAGAGGGTTGTATTTGAGCTTGCCTCTCCCGTTTGGCTCAGTACTTCCGGGTATCTGTGAGCAGATGCTTGGAAAACTCTTAAATCCATAGTATGGTAAGTGCACACGTTAAGCTTTGTGCACTTTCTAAAATCCACATGGGTGGTAAATGTGCACGTTATGCTTTGCCCACTTTTCTGAAATCCTGTATGGTAAGGGTTACGCGTTATTAGCCTCGTTCCCTTTCTCTGAGTTGGTTTAGACCCCGGTACCTTGGGCTCCACTCA
>NW_015505954.1:397441-403296 GCF_001515645.1 Sinocyclocheilus grahami
CGTTCCCTTTCTCTGAGTTGGTTTAGACCCTGGTACCTTGGGCTCCACTCAACTAGTGTGTCTCTGTCGACACACTCTGGAAGCATCGCTCCCCTCACCATTGAAGGTTATTGTGAGCATGGTGCTTTCTTTCGAGCGTTTAATTCTCTCTGAGGAGTTGGATTCCTTGCTCCATGGGCTGTCCTATGAGCATGCTACTCCTTCTCAATTCTGAGTTCTCCGCTTACGTGAGAGTTGGGTTCTCTGTTTTTCCCAGAGCACCTGGAACCAGCAGCATCAGGCAAACTAGGCCCTTCCTCTGCCTCCCTGATGTGCTGAGTTTTTTGGCTAGCTTGCAGTACACTTACCCTTCTGATTCTAACAATCGCGCTGTAGGTCGAGCCCCCTCGACACACTCTGGAAGCATCGCTCCCCTCACCATTGAAGGTTATTGTGAGCATGGTGCTTTCTTTCGAGCGTTTAATTCTCTCTGAGGAGTTGGATTCCTTGCTCCATGGGCTGTCCTATGAGCATGCTACTCCTTCTCAATTCTGAGTTCTCCGCTTACGTGAGAGTTGGGTTCTCTGTTTTTCCCAGAGCACCTGGAACCAGCAGCATCAGGCAAACGAGGCCCTTTCTCTGCCTCTCTGAGTTTTTTGGCTGGCTTGCAGTACACTTACCCTTCTGATTCTTACAATCGTGCTGTAGGTCGAGCCCACCTCTTGCTGAGAGCTGGGTTTGTGCTCCCTCAGCTAAGGTAAATTACTGCTAGCCGTTCCAGCATTGGAACATGCTGTAGGTCGAGCCCCCTTCTCGACTGAGAACTGGGTGTGTTGCTCCCACAGCTAAGTAAATTTTTGGAACATGCTGCAGGTCGAGCCTCCTCTCGTTTGAGAACTGGGGGTGTTGCTCCCTCAGCAAAATAACTGCTAGCTGTTGCACCATTGTAACATGCTGTAGGTCGAGCTCCCTCTCGATTGAGAGCTGGATGTTTGCTCCCTCAGCTACAGATTTACTGCTAGCCACTCCAGCATTATATGCCTTAGATCGAGTTGATGACTTCTCAAACATAGCATTTTGGGATGCACCATTTCCATCTATGGGCTGCTCGTTCAGAGTGCCACGAGAACCCCTTAGAACGGTATTTTTAAAATCCATGTTATGGTAAGTGTGCACGTGAAGTCTTTGTACACTTTCTAATATCCACACTGTGGTATGTTCGCACGCTAGTACTCTGAGTTATTTTCTAAAAAAAGCAGCCTCGTGCTCTTTCTGAGTGGTTTAAAACCTCGGTTCCGCCTTGGGCACCACTCCACCTATGTATCCTCTGGATACCTACTTTTACAGGGCGTTGCTACTAGGGGTCTGTTGAGACAGTTCCTTTAGCATATGCCGAGTGTGCGGTAGCCCCTGTGTGATAGGCCAAGACTTAGTATGATTCTAGGCTGTTGGTCGTATTCCCTTAAAGGAATCTATTCCTGATTCCAAGCCTTGAGCTCTACCCCGAGCCCAGGAGTTCTGGCCCTAACTGGTAAGTTTTTTGGGGTATGTAGCCTAGGCCTTTGGCAGTAGGGAATAATGTCACTGACAGCCATCTTACGTCCCAGGGGCAACTCCCATGGCAATATGGTAGAGTTGGTACTTAGTGCTTGCCATGGTTTCTGGCATGCACTCCCCTCAGCATGGTGGCGTGGGAACGTCTCAGGTTACGTATGTAACCATGGATCCCTGAGCAGGGAACGAGACACTGCGTCCTCTAGATTTCTTGCCATGCTTCGGACGCAAGCTTCAGACGAAGAAGTGGATGATGTGTTCTCCCGGCTTATATTTATACGATAGTCACACCGGTAGTGACGTCATGGCTGTCGCCGGCCAACGTGTTGTTGGTGCTTTTTCAATGTATGCTTCAGACACGGGTCACAACGAGACCTACTCAGGAAACCATGGTTACATACGTAACCTGAGACATTTTGAAGCGTAATAGGGTTGTAAAAATGAGACACCTCTTGGATGATGATGGGTTGAAGCCGGTTGGTATCCTTAAAGAAATGAAATCTGAACGTCTTGTATCAAAACTGATAGAGGATATTTGAAAAGTCTTACCAAGTGGCCACAGAGAGTACATTAAAAGAGGTCGGTCGATGGACTTAAGAGACACAGAAAAGGAATTTCCAAAAATCAAAGTGTCTCCAGTGGCACACCTGAATTCAGCAGTGGGTGGTGAATGTAGATTTTGAAGAAAACAAGGCGGCCTAGAACATGCTTTTAAAATGTGGATGATTACAATATATTTTTTATTTTCTAAAGAATTTATTTAAAAATTTGATGAGGAATTTTCAGATAAAATATTTACTGGCGGCATTATGTATAGGTATTCAGTGAGAAAGATGACATGCTTATTAAATTATTTGTTGGGAACAGCTAAATTAGTGATATGGAAAACCAGAAAGAACAAAGGAAAACAACTTGGGATTGATGTGGACTTGATGTTTAGCAAATTAGATATTTGGTGTTTTAAAGACATCTTATGTGTTGTTTTTGAATGTTTAATTATTTTTTATGATAATTACTAGTATTGTTGTCACGAATCCGGTCCATGAACTTCCTTCTGTTAGCCATCAGAGGTCACCCTTTCCAATTTCATTGATTCTCGCACACCGCACTAGGTTACGTTCACAAAATGGCGGTGACAGATGAATCTGATCACAAAATGGCGGACACTGCAGCGCCCAGTCAAGAATAGATTTTTTTCTGTACTGCATTAATCAACCGATCAAATTTAAACTCGTTCACAAGGGTCAGCGTTCATCACTGAGTTGTTTTTTGGACTTTGCTTTGTTGACTGTTGGCTCTCCATTCACTGTGGGTATCGCGGAGGAACGCAACCCCCGGAGTCTAGTCAAGCCACAGTTGTTCTTCCGGAGTCTAGTCAAGCCACAGTTGTTCTTCCTGAGTCTAGTCAAGCCACAACTGATATTCATGAGTCTAGTCAAGTCACAACTGATCGTCATGAGGCAAGTCAGGTCACAGTTGATCTTCCTGAGTCGAGTTTAGTCGTAGTTGATCATAATGAGTCAAGTTACAGTTCATCTTCAGTAGTCAAGTCAATTCGCAGCTGATATTCATGAATCTAGTCAGGTCACAACTGATCTTCAAGAGTCAAGTCAAGTCTCAGCTGATCGTCCAGAGTCAAGTCACGTCTCAGCTGTTCGTCCAGAGTCACGTCACGTCTCAGCTGATCGTCCAGAGTCACGTCACATCACAGCTGATCACCCAGAGTCACGTCACCTGAGGAGGCCGTCTATGAACTCTCTGCTTGTCCTGTTCCGGCCAAGGAGACTGTTTGCAAACTCCCTGTTCTCCACAAACTGAATTTTTTGTGTGCTTTGTGTCTGCCAGGGAGGTTGTCCCTGAATGCTCAGTCTTGTCTATCAACCCCAATGTTCTATCTGTGTTGTCTGTCTCTGCTCTCTCGTTGTTACAGTCTCCGCCATGGGTATTCCAAGCCTTAGCCTTTGCTGCTTTCTCGGTTTCTGATCTTCGCCTGGTTTCCTGGATTTCTCCCTTAGTCTTGCCCCTTCTGATTCTGTCTGCAGTTCATCGACCCACGCTAGCCCTAGGATTATTCTTGTGTTTTGCCCGCCATATACCTGTCTGCCTCTGTTTGACCCTGCCTGCTTTATGACCACGTCTCTGTCTTCTCCACAAAAGCTTTGCGAATGGATCCGCACGTCTCACGTCTCGTCAGCTCCGTAACAGATGTGCATTTGTATGAGAGGTAATTTGTGATAAAATAAATGTTTAACCCCCCCCCTCGATATTTAATTCAAATAAATGCTATAATTCATTCAAATAAATGTGGTCTTACAATGCTATTCATTTCTGTGTCTGATTTGAAACGGGCAGAATACTAGATCTAACGAGCCATGCTAACTAACGAAAATAACCGTATTTTTTACTCTTTCGGTCAAATATTGTGCTGCAAACAACAAAAGATGGATTTTAACAACACATGTATGGAAGAATCACAGCTGTGCTGATATACAACCATACCACAAGGCTACTCGTGTGATATTGCTCACTTAATTGTAAAAACAAGTCTGACATCAGACTGAACTGCTTGCATTTTTTGCATCTGATTGGAAATCAAAAGCACTTTCATTCCAGACATGGTTGAAAACGTACCTCTTTGCCCTACATTACATGCATGTTCTCTGGCTGTAAATGGAGAACAAATCTTAGGCTGGCCATGCTAAGATAACTAAAAGTCATACTTCAGGTTAAGCAGTTTTTCTTCTTGTGATGCAGAGCCAGAACTATCAGTCCACACTGCCCCTCCATCAAAGACTGAATGCAATGTCCTCCCTCTGGATTTACTGTTTCACACTAATATTGCTACAGAAAAATATCCATCCAACTGCCCCCCCCCTCCATAAATCTTGCTTTTCCAATTCCCACGCTCTTTTTCTGGGCATTTTCACAGATCTTTCTGTTCTTCGGCTGTGTATTTGTACAGTAGCATTAGAAGCACAGATTTTATGTAATCAAAAGGGTTTCTGTTTACTAATGTTATTATATGGATATGGAATTTTCTAATGTGCCTTACAGGGTGTTGTTAACATTTGATTATGTAATATTTTTACAACCAATAATAATTATAATCTAAAATGTGGCATTGGTTTTGGTCCTGCAGTGAGTGGGTGCTTTCATTGTTTTAAACACAACATAGCTTATGTGTATCAGTTATTGACAGGATAATATGCATCATGCATTTTTTTTCAGAAATTCAAAAAATGGGACTCTCTGCCTTATGTTTTCTGTCATGGCTTTGTGACCTTGTGTTTGAATTTGTTTGCATGAGTCAACACAAGCTCATGTCCAGTGGGCAGACATTTGTTTTGCAGCAGAAACATGGCCTGGGTCCACATGGGGAAAGGAAAGCTTTGACAGGACATTGACCAGGTGAGTGGACTAAAATATGCCCTCACTTACAAAAAGCTTCACAATGACTAAAGTTTTTTTATTTATTTTTTACTATCAGAGAAGCAAAGGCAAAATGTAATACAATGTAGGTGAAACATATTTGTTTAGAAAAAATTTACTAATCCATGATGTCATTACATGCAATTGATGTTTTGATGTTTTGTTCCCCGAGCCACTTAATTATACTTTTGCCTTATGGCAAGGTGCTTCAGCATGCTGGAAAAGGCATTATTCCTTACCAAACTGTTCTTGGATAGTTGGGAGAAGTTGCTCTCTGAGGATGTTTTTGTACAATTCTTTATTCATGGCTGTGAGGCAACCCCACACATGAATGGTCTCAGGATGCTTTACTGTTGGCATGACACAGGACTGATGGTAGTGTGCACCTTTTCTTCTCCGGACAAGCTTTATTTCCTGATGCACCAAACAATCAGAAAGTGGATTCATCAGAGAAAATTACTTTACCCCAGTCCTCAGCACTCCAATCCCTGTACCTTTTGGAGAATATCAGTCTGTCCCTGATGTTTTTCCTGGAGAGAAGTGGGTTCTTTGCTTCTCTTCTTGACACCCGGCCATTCTCCAAAAGTCTTTGCCTCACTGTGTGTGCAAATGCACTCACACCTGCCTGCTTCCATTCCTGAGCAAGCTCTGCACTGGTGGTGCCCCGATCCCGCAGCTGAATCAATTTTAGGAGATGCCCTAAAGCCTTCTTCACAGCAATTTAACCTCTCTCCTTGAAGTTCTTGATGATCCGATAAATTATTGATTTAGGTGCAATATTACAAGCAGCATTATCCTTGCCTGTGAATCCCTTTTTTGTGCAAAGCAATGATGACTGCATGTGTTTCCTTGCAGGTAACAATAGTTAACAGAGGAAGAACAATGATTTCAAG
>NW_015505954.1:407227-420972 GCF_001515645.1 Sinocyclocheilus grahami
TTTTGATACCATTCTTTATTCATGGCAGTGTTTTTGGTAGAATTATGAGAGAGCCCACTCCCTTGGTTGAAAAGCAACCCCACACACATGGATGGTGTCAGGATGCTTCACTGTTGGCACAACACAGGACTCAAGGTACCGTTCACCTTTTCTTCTCTGAACAATCGATTTTCCAGATGTCCCAAACAGTCGGAAGGGAGCTTCATCAGAGAAAATAACTTTGCCTCAGTCTTCTGCTGTCCAATCCTTGTACTTCCTGCAGAATTTCAGTCTGTCCTTGACGTTTTTCTTGGAGAGAAGTGGCTTCTTTGCTGCCCTTTTTGACACCAGGCCGTTGTCCAAAAGCCTTGGCCTCACTGTGCGTGCAGATGCTCTCACACCAACCTGCTTCCATTCCTGAGCAAGCTCTGCACTGGTGGTGCCCCGATCCCGCAGCTGAATCAATTTTAGGAGATGCCCTAAAGCCTTCTTCACAGCAATTTAACCTCTCTCCTTGAAGTTCTTGATGATCCGATAAATTATTGATTTAGGTGCAATATTACAAGCAGCATTATCCTTGCCTGTGAATCCCTTTTTTGTGCAAAGCAATGATGACTGCATGTGTTTCCTTGCAGGTAACAATAGTTAACAGAGGAAGAACAATGATTTCAAGTACCACCCTCCTTTTAAAGCTTACAGACTGTTATTCTAACTCAATCAGCATGACAGAGTGATCTCTAGCCTTATCCTCATCAACACTCTAACCTGTGTTGTGAGAGAATCACTGACATGATGTCAGCTGGTCCTTTTGTGGCAAGGCTGAAATGCAGTGGAAATGTTTTTGGGATTAAGTAAATTTTCATGGCGAAGAGGGACTTTGCAATTAATTGCAATTCATCTGATCACTCTTCATACCATTCTGGGGTATATGCGAATTGCCATCATAAAAACTGGGGCAGCAGATTTTGTGAAAATTTATATTTGTGTCATTCTCAAAACTTTTGGCCATGGCTGTGTGTGTGTGTGTGTGTGTGTGTATATACAGTGGGTACGGAAAGTATTCAGACCCCCTTAAATTTTTCACTCTTTGTTATATTGCAGCCATTTGCTAAAATCATTTAAGTTAATTTTTTTCCTCATTAATGTACACACAGCACCCCATATTGACAGAAAAACACAGAATTGTTGACATTTTTGCAGATTTATTAAAAAAGAAAAACTGAAATATCACATGGTCCTAAGTATTCAGACCCTTTGCTCAGTATTTAGTAGAAGCACCCTTTTGATCGAATACAGCCATGATTTTATTTCAGTTTTAGTCATTTTAGTACATCAAGTTAAGAAAGAAAGTAAGAAAGGAAGGAAATAAATCCATTGGGAAGTGATTAGATTGCGGAAAGTGGTTAATAAATACCAGAATGGGGTCTGAATGTGCATTTGCAGTCAACAGGCTTGAGGCTTTTTGGAAACTTAAGGTTAAGTTCACCCTTAAAGGGATATTTCAACCAATTTTTTTTTATCAAATACTTGCCATCATATACTTCTAACTGATTTAAATTTTTCTGTTGAAAATTAAAGAAATTTATGTTTTTGTCCTTACAGTGAAAGTCAATGAGGTCAAATGAAATAAAAGTAGCCTAAAAGTAATATATAAAACACCAATGGTTTCATCCAAGCCTTCTGAAATTATAAGTGCTGCATTTCCTGAAACCTCCCTAACACTACATGGTTTTTAAGTTAAACCTTAAAGTGGAAGTGAAGCAGTCAGTCAGGTGTCCATTATTTAGTAAACTGATTTCCACTTTAATAAAAAATAAAATAAAATAAAATTTTATATATATATATATATATATATATATATAGATTAACGGGTGCCGATCTATGTTTCTCCTGGTGGGTGGAGTTAGGATTAGGAAATCAGGTAGCAACTTCAACGAGGGGGTGCATAATCTGTCAGGGGTGCAGAATTTGGCACAATACCGATTACAGAATTAAATACTGAGGGTTTTTCAGAAATTAGTGAATGTGCTCTAGCCTCAATGCACATACATTTTCATGTATATATTTTGTTTTGTCTATTGCTCTTTCAAGTGTGAATTCTGCATGAATATGCGGATGTCATTCTTGAAACTTTGCAACGTGTGTGTGGCCAAAGAAAAAAAAATACATGCAAATCGAAATGGATAATATTTCCAGTCTATACGAATATAATTCTGAAGTTGTAATACACCCAGAGTTCAATTAGGCTAACTTAAGTGTTTTCATGCAAATAATACAATTGTCATTAGACTGATGGTGTCACGATATGCTGTAAACAAAGACACGAAGATGAAGATGAAGTTTTAGAAAGTCTTTAATCCGACACAGGTAATCCAACACACAGGGTAATTTTGACAAGACCGGACAAAGGAAACACAAATGTAACTTAACTGATATACACGTGATAACTAGACACACCTGAACATAATCAAATTAATAGCCATGGCAATCAACTCAAAGGTAAACAATACAAACGGAAAACAAAGTCCAAACTAAGGGATACTGTGACAGAGTACCCCCCTCCCAGAAGGCACATCCTCACACCATGATGATGAGGGGATGAGGGAGTGGTGAAGTGATGGCACAAACAGGCAGAGAGATGCAGGAGGAGGCTTTGGAGGAGGACGGACAATCGAGAGGAGGACGACAAACAAAATCCAGGGAGATGCAGGTGGAGGCAATGACCAGGGGGGAGCCTTAAGCAGGAGAGGGTCAATGGAACCCCAGGCCACAGCCAGGATGTCCATGGTGGCATCGGTGGAGGGAGGAGTCAAGGTGTGATGGGTACACACGGAGACATGGGGACGACCGGAGACGATGACGGTGATGGAGGTAGAGCTCACAGCAGAGATAGAGAGCCGAGGGGGTGGAGCGATGTTGAGGATCCAGGCAGCCGTGACAGAGCCGTAGTGATGATCACCTGAGATGTAGGTGGGTATCCGGAGGCCATAGGGTGAGCTGGAACGACTGGGGAAAGAAGCGGAGCCTCAGGGAGTTCAAGTCCACAGCAGAGGCATAGCGAAGTCCAACCCAGTTGAAGTTAACTGACTGAGGGAGCCCGGCGAGGCCAGATGGCCAATGATCCATGCCGCAATCGAAGGTGGGAGGAGCGCAGGCGCAGAAGTCTGGATGGCCTGACGAGGTGGAGCAGAGCCATCCAAGGCCAGAGGCAGAGCCACGGGCTCCTCAGGTCCAGGAGAAGAAGATTTCCGACAGGCACAAGATGGAATAAAAAATATGAAGTCTCTTCAAGTCAATTCAATTTCAATTCAAGTTTATTTGTATAGAGCTTTTCACGATACAAATCATTGCAAAGCAGCTTTACAGAAAATTACGTTTCTACAATATATTTAGTAGTAGCTTGTCAGTGGTGACTATGTCAAATAGATGTACATATGACAGAAATTTACGGTAAAATTCAGTTAATAACGTATTCAAACAGACGATGAACATTATTAACAGCAATGATTATATGTTGCAATCAAACTTGTAGCACAAATTGTTGTTTCAGGGTTGGCATCATCTGATGTCCTCTGAGGGGTTTGCATCATCTTTTCTCAGGTGTTTGTAAGGGCTGGATCCAGACTGAAGCTTGGAAGCTTGTTGGTAATTCCTAGTTACCACAGGATGTCAATCCCGTGGCAGAAACTGAGAAACAAAGAGAGACATAATTAGCGTAGCTGCTGTTCCAATCAAGCAAAAATGATTTATTCAACCCAAGCTAAGGAATAATAATATGCATTTGATCAGATATAACTGCAGTACAAGATTATGAGATGCATTATTTGAATGCTTGGCCAAAGAGATGTGTCTTTAATCTAGGTTTAAACAGAGAGAGTGTCTGAACCACGAACATTATCAGGAAGGCTATTCCAGAGTTTGGGAGCCAAATGTGAAAAAGCTCAACCTCCTTTATTGGACTTTGCTATCCTAGTTACTACCAAAAGTCCAGAGTTTTGCAACTTTAGGGAGCGTGATGGATTGTAGCATGGTAGAAGGCTAGTTAGGTACGCAGGAGCTAAACCATTAAGGGCCTTGTAGGTAAGTAAACCATTTTGTAACTGATACGGAACTTAATAGGTAGCCAGTGCAGAGACTGTAAAATTGGGGTAATATGATCATATTTTCTTGTCCCGGTAAGGACTCTAGCCGCTGCATTTTCGACTGCTTGTTTATTGAAGATGCAGGATAACCACCTAGCAATGCATTACAATAGTCCAGTCTTGAGGTCATGAATGCATGAACTAGCTTTTCTGTATCAGAAACAGGTAACATGTTTCGTAGCTTGGCAATGTTTCTAAGATGGAAGAATGCTGTTTGGAGAGGAGGCTGGAGAGGAGGCGTGATAACATGAGATAAGTAGACACACCTGAACATAATCAAATGAATAACCATGACAATCAACGATACAAATGAAAAACAAAGCCCAAACTAAGGGATACTGTGAAAGATGGTTGTTGGCTTTTTTATTATATTATCCAAAGGTACATCAGCTAGCAAACCATCAGGCAGCAAAGGCCTAGGAGTCTATTTAAAGGGAATGATTGTGGTGGGGAGTTGGTTCAAACTATGGCCGCAATACATGGTTGTGCTAAATCAATGTCAGCGCCATCCGAGGAGCCATTTAGTGTGTGTGCTCTAAAACTTTAGTCTCCTGTCTACCATGTCAGAAGCTGCAGTTCTTAAAAAAATATATATAATTTTAAATATTGTAAAAAAACATTTTAAAAATCACCTGCCACGGCAGTAAATTCAGCAGTTTTTAGATTTTGTTGATCCGATTTTGTCAAGACAAACTTGTCAGAGCTACCCTCTCTGCCCCGAATGTTTTGCATGTTGCAGATTTATCGAGTAGTTCGTCCAATAAGAGTAATTATTGATTTACAGAAAATAATGTTATGTGGCTGCTGGGCAATCAACCCTGGTTGTGGAGTAAATGAAGACACTATGGACAATATACTATTATAATATAAATGACCCTCTCAAAGGCCAGTGTAGGCATACTGCCAGTTAGTGATACGCATGATACCGTCAGGGGTGGTGAAGGAAGAGTAATCAGTTGCAGGGATAACAAAGATTTATTGAGTTTCTAACACAAAACAGGTACTAAGCCACTGTCCGAGAGGGCAACCAGGAGAGATTCCAGCCAGGTCCGTGGAAGTGAAAGTCAGCTGAACAGGAGGCATCTAGCAACGGGGTTTCAGGGTAAAGGGCAGAGAGTAACAGTTCAAGAGCAACGAGACAGTCCAGCTTTCCAATGAACACCAAGGGACAGAGAATGGCGACGGTGGGAGGGAGAGTGTTCCTGGAGGGTGAAGGCAGAAGCCTGGCTGACTTAATTGGAATCCTCTGAGGCTGGTGGACCAGCCTGATATTAGCAGAGCAGCTGGATGGATGAAACAGGAAGGACAGGGGAGCAGGTAGAGCTGGGCAGCGAAGGATAGGAGGGAGGAGGCAGGCGGTAGGGAGTCTAGCAGCCAAAGCCGATGGGGGAGCTGGGGAGCACAAGGGGGAAGGGGAAAAACAAAACAAAATGGCAGGAGCTCAAACTAGAAACTAGAGAGAACATACCCAACTCAAAAGAAAAAACCCTAGTATCAAAAGTATAAAAATAAATGCAAAGGAAACTATTCAAGACTAGGCTAGACAGGAATAGGATAACAGCGACAAGCACCAGATTAACTCAGCAGAGCAGCGATTCAATCCGGCACAGGACAGAAAACAAGAGGGGAATATAAAGGGTGACTAATGATCTAAAACAGGTGTTAACCATAACAGGATAATAAGGTAACAAGAGGGGCGGGGTAACAATAGACAATAGAGCACATGGCAAACATAAATACCAACTGACAGCCATGTACTCCAGGCAGACCAGGACACAACATAAACGATCAGACCGGTGCCTTGACAGATATGTTTGGGCATGAGGTTGCGGGTTCATGCACTCATTTTGAAATTATTTAAAATATCCAGGGTTGCATTTAGTTTGCAATTTTGGTTATTTTTATACAATCCCATAAGTCCTGATAAATTTCAACTATTTATGAAGTGCTTCTTGTTGCAAAGCTCTTCCAGAATGTTTTTCTGTCGGACTTGTGTAGGCCTGTTTTTTTGTGTGTGTGTGTGTGTTAAAAGCTGTTAAATTATTAAGCAGTGTGTCATGTAGGCTTTGTTCCTTGTATTTTATGTGGTGACCACTGGGAGGTGCTCTGGGCATATTTTGCATATACGGGCATATATGCAAGTTCATTGCATTCTAACAGGAAGAGTTCCGTGTCTTTATTTAAAATCATCACTTATTTTATAAAGAACACGGCTTTCTCACATAATGCACAGAAGTAGCCCCTGAATAGAGTGAATAATCCTTTCTCAAGACGTCAACCAATTCAGCACCACCGCCATGGACAGCACATGGTAACGTTGCACGTAAGAAGGTAAACCTTAAGCAACCTCCTAAGGAATAGTTCGGGGAACACACCTAGAGAAGGTACACCTTTAGTTAAAGGTGGGGTAAGTGAATTCTGGAAGCCAATGTTGTCATTTGAAATCACCAAAACAAACACGCCCCTACCCCAAAAGGGTCTCATCCCTATTTTGATAGCTCCGCCCCACACATGCGTACGCAACCCAGGCAACGATTAGTTCTGTGAAACTAAACAAAACCAATGTTACATTGTGTCTACACCGGACGTGAGTGGCGCGGCACGACAAAATACTATGGAACTCATTATAATCAGTGATGCTGTCTACACCATAGATATATATATATATATATATAGATAGATATAGATATAGATATAGATATATATAGATATATACATATCTATGGTCTACACTGGATGTGGTGCAGCATGACAAATCCCCGACAGAAAACTGCTGCTGCGTTCTATTCATGACGTATTGACACAAATTTCAAATTATTTTCAACGGTCGCTTTGTCGCGTCCAGTGTACTAGACAGACTTTAGCTGTTGCGGCGCAGACACGGTGTTACTCACCTATCGAGAAGAAACAAAGCAACCTCGGTGTCCGATCGCAGTCCTTCCGCTCCAGTCCTTCCGCTCCTTGAGTTCTCTCCAGCGCTGGAAAGCTGATCCGATATTTACACGGGTCCTACTTCTTGCCTTATTGCCTTAAGCCTTATTTTGTTCTGCAGACGTTTTCCTCTTTTGTTTTTTTATCCGCCATCTCTATCTTTCTGTCACTCGGCTCGCTAAAGTGAGCACTAAACGCTCTCTCCTCCACATCATGAGTAGACACGCCCCTTACTGCTGATTGGCTACAAGTTTGTTTTGCTATTCGGCCCAAATCTGTTTTCTAAAGCATTTTTGAAAAATCGCTTACCCCTCCTTTAAGATGTACCTTTAGAGTCTTCGCAGCGCACTAAGAGAGAACGTTATCAGGAAACGTACCCAAGATCACTTATGATGAGCAGACCATAATTTAAGTAATGTCATGCTTTACAAGAACCAAGGAACTTTGATATTTTGATGTGTTGCTACAATTGATTAGGGCCGTTTTTTTTGTTTTTTTTTATTGGTTAGTATTTACTAATATTGCTGTTAAACAGTAGCGCAAATGCTACCATCATTAAATGAATGTGTCAAACTAAATATGTCTAACTATTAACATGATTTCAAAAAAGTTGTTATCCAACAACAGTACTCTAAAATAATGCCTAACTAGCTACAGTATTTAACTGTTAGTGATCAAGAAAGGTTTAATTGCATATTTAAAAATAGATAGGCTCCATTTCATTTCATGTTGACTTTAAGCTGTCTCATATTAAATAATTTATTAGCTTGCACTGTTATTTCTTTCTCTTTCACACAGAGGAGTGATTAAGCCATGTCTCATGTGTAGTTGGTTATTTGTGACTCTTGTGTTTGTCTGATCCAACACCAGCAGATCGCAGCACAGGTGTGAGCCAGGGGAAGGTGGAAGGCGATTGCCTGTCAGAGCGTGAAATGATGGATCATCCATCTGCTCTTCGTCTGACTCAGTGCTTACACCAACTCTCAAGGGTGATTATGGGAAATGAAGTCTTCGACAGCCTGATTCCCAGAGGTTTTAGGCCCTGCAGTTGTGCTTTCAGAGGTTTGTGCAACTTACTTTATGCCTCAAGATCACTCAAGCGATGTTCTGGAGGTGCTAAAGATTAGCTCTCACTGCCTGACACGCGGATCGTTTCATCGGAACCATGTTTTAAGCTCTGTTTGGCCACTAATTGATCAATTATTTGAAAACATGCTGATAAATGAGGGCCACTGAGAAATTTAAAATTACAGAAGCTAAATTAGGCTGGAGCAGAGCTGCTCAAAGCTAACTGAAGATTGTTTTGTGGTTTCTGGAGTGCTGGAGGATGTGGAGTGTTGGTGAAATTAGATGGTCTCCAACAAAGCTTGGGCTATTCATTATCTGCCACTTGAATTAACTGGGTTTTCATTTTTCATTAATTTCCAGAAGAATATACAGACATCTGCCCTAAATCACTTCACATATGGGTTGTTTACTTTAATATGCTACCAAGCACATAAGGTCCGTTCATATCAAAAACAATAACTATACTATAACTATATCTGTCCACACCAAGATACAGTGTCACGAATTCGGTTCATGGACTTCCGTTTATTCACCACCAGATGTCACACTTTCCATTACATTGACTCTCGCACTACACAAACTGTTGCATAGCACCCCGGACTACATTTCCCATCATTCTTTGCACACTGCCCTGATTGCGCTCATTGCACACAGCTGTTTCTAATTACCTCATTCACTATATAACACCCACTCTAACCACCTTTCTCTGCTGAGTATTGTTTAGCCTGTACCCCTTTCCGAGTCTCCGTGTTTTCCTTGTTTTGCTTTGCCTTGCCTGTTTTTGTGGTTTTTGATCTTTGCCTGTTTTCCTGTTTTTTTCCCTCTCGTCTCGCCCCTGTGATTCTGTCTGCCGATCGGTGACCTACGCTAGCCCTAGGACTATTCTTGTGTTTTGCCCGCCATATACCTGTTTGCCATTGTTTGACCCTGCCTGTTTACCACGTCTCTCTATTAAAAGCTTGCAGATGGATCCACATGTCTCACGTCTCGTCAGCCCCGTTACAGACAGTAATGTTCTGTTAATTATAAGTGCACACTTCAATGTCTTGTACCGCTTTAAATGCTCAAGGCTGTCAATGTGTTTATTGAAAAATTTCTGAATGATAAAAACATATCCCAATACAACTGTAACAATAACAACATGGTATATCACAGTACAACTGTAATGATAACAACACAATATCACGACACAACCATAATTATAACAATAATGCGAATAATATGTTATCACGCAACAACTATAATGATAACAACACATTATCACGGAACAACTGTAACGATAACATGATGTCATGAAACAACTAATGATAACAACACAATATCACGCCACAACTATAGTGAAAACATCACGATACAACTATAATGATAACAACACGATATCACAATACAACTATAATGTTAACAATACGATGTCATGGTTAAACAATGATAACAGCATGATATCACAATACGACTATAACGATAACAACACAATATGACAATACAACAGTAAGGATAACACAATATTACAGTACAACTATAATGATAACAACACGATGTTATGATAGAACTATAATGAAAACAATAAGTATCGCTTTTTATTTCTCCTCGTTCCTATTACTTGTTTCACTTCTGTTTCAGTTTTTATAACCATTTCTTACTATGTGTAAGTAAGTTATTGTTTTTTAACGTGTGTTTGGCAGTGTTATTTTTTAGGATTACTGATAAACTACTGTAATTTGATTTGTATTATTTGTATTTGTTATTTATTTTAATTTTAGTTCAATTATGTCTGAATTTATTATGTCTGTATAGGTCTTTTATTAAGTTTCAGTTTTATTTAATTTGAGTTATTTTAATGCTTCAACAAACTAAATTATTATTCTTTAGTCATATGATGTTGCTAAAAAGAACATTATTTGGTGTAATGAAATGTGTTTATGCGGTTTAAGGTTCAAAAAACACATTATTTTCCACATACTGTACATTACTGTTTCTCCTCTATGCCCCGCCTTTCTGAAACGCATCGATTTTTGCAAAGCTCATCGGTCTGAAAAGCGAGGTGTGCTCTGATTGGCCAGCTATCCAGTGCGTTGTGATTGGCAGAATACCTCAGGCGTGTGACGGAAATGATATGCCCCTTACCCTACTGTGATGTCGTGTCCCGGCCGGAGCGACGAGACAAAAACATTAAAACCCATTATAAACGAGGCATTTGTTACATTCAGTGGGGTCATAATTACGGATTATAATGACTTATACTGTCTTTTTATGTGTTGTGCCAGGATTAGGAAACAGTCCTTCATAAAATGCGCTGCACATATCTGAATATGTGGGTTGAACTGTTCTGGAACAGTGTTGTAAATACAACTTAACCACTGATTTCTAGTCGTGTCCTCTTTTGGAAGGCCAAACAAAGTAGTTTCGCTTTCACAATGAAACACAACGTCACACACGGCAGGCTAGAGTGAGCGGCGGCCTAGAGGGAGCGGAGGCCAGCTTGAGTGAGCGGCAGCAGCCGGCTGATTCGACGAAGGAGCGGCGGCGGGCTTGCGGTAAGCACATGTGATGACCCCGGGCTGGACTCCGCTTCATCCATGGTGAAAGCCGATCCAGTGATCCACAGCGTGAAATTGATATTTTCCTCAGCGACCAGCACAGATCAGCTCCAGGCATGACGAAGCGGATATCGTCCTCTTTTGAAAGGCCAAACAAAGTAGTTTCGCTTTCACAACGAAACACACAGCGCCTTCACGACTTTCTTTGCATGAACATTTGGGTGGCGTTATGCAAATCTTCCCACATCGCGACGTAGATATGTGGGGGCGTGTTAGAATGAGCTGTTTTAAGAGTGCGTTGTTGACTTAAATTTTATAAAGAATATCTCTTTGGATTTGAGACTTTAGTCTTTGCAACTTTACAGATCTTCTTTATGCACCAAAAGCTTGTAACACTCCAAAGAGAAAGGAAAAACTGAAATTGTATCATATGACCCCTTTAAGGGGTAGGTTTAGTTGTAGGGTTGGTGCAGGGTGATAGAAAATACAGTTTGTACAGTATAAAAACCATTATGCCTATGAAAAGTCCCTGTAAACAACAAATACAAGTGTATGTGTGAGAGAGCGAGAGAGAGTGTGTGTAATATTTCAGTTGAGAATGAATGAATGAAAGCATGTTCAAATGCAATAAGACATTGTGTTCATATAAAAATAAGCCAAACTTTCCTCTAAACTTGTGACCTTTGAATAGAATAGAATAGAGGAGACATATTTTCTAAAATAAGGATTCCCCTGAAAATCAATTTAAAAATCAACATGGTTCTGTGCATAAGACTTGGAATTCCAGCTTTAAGTGTTTGCCAATTTTCCACATGGGGAAAATGAATGGGACCACCACATGTTAAAAAATAGGGATTCACTGAAAGTAGTAATTAAGTCAATAAATTGCAAATTGAACAGCTGTTGAGTCATTATTAGCTTTTTCACTGAGTACTTATCCACAAAAAATGCTACTATGACAGAATTGGTCACCACAGACTTTGCCGTGTTCCTCTGTGGACAACGTATAACCTTTCCTCCGCTGTTTTCCAGTGCCAGCAATAGTCTGCCATGTATAAAACTAAATGAATATCATTAAACTCAATTAATTGAGGTGAGGAGTGATCTCGCACACGGCGCCCTTATTATCCTTCGATACAGACTAATGCTTGAAAATGGCAACGTCTCTGTCTCTATTCCTCCAGGCCTCTGTGACACTTCATCAATGATGCATCGGGTCAGGAATATATTGACTCACCCATTGTAAATTTTCACTGCACCCCACTGACATCTGAGAATCAAACAGGAGGTCAGTGTTCTTGTTGACACCCACCCTGCAATACCCATTTGCAGATGGTTACAGGCTATGATAATATTTATCCGATGATTCACATGCTGTCATAGAATGCAGTACATTTACATTTACGTTTAGTCATTTAGCACAGTGGTTCTCAAACTTTTTACAGCGGTGTACCCCCTGGGGCATTTAACATTCTTCTGCGTACCCCCTCTCTTCCACTTAGACCGCAGTCACACCTGTTCTATTAAAGGACAATATGATGTATGCCCCCTTAAATTGATTTACAGGTGCATTTTTTTACCTTTATAGAGGCAAATGTTTTCTATCCTTATTAATTGTATGTCATGTTTTGTCATACTCTTAACATTCCATTAAGTGTATTATTAATATAATAAATAAAGCAATAAATGATGGCAAATTGAAGTGATACTTGTAGATTTAAAAATAAAACCGCCAGTAGGTGGCGGCAAGTCACTGTCTTAATGAGCCAGGCATCGCGTCATTCATTAATTCATTCAGTAACGAAGCAAAATGCTGTAGTTATGAATGGGTTATTAATCACTGACTCTCCAAATCGTTCAAAGCCGCAGATTTGTTCACTAATGAAACACCGCTGTATGTTGCTTGGAGATGCACACCAGATGATATGGATTTCGTAGGAACTATTATTTTGTTGCAAAATAGAACAAACATGACAATATTCTGTTTATAATGTAGGCTACATTTAAAATTTAAAATGTTCACTTAATATGATCTTTTTTTTTGTTGAACTGTTGTAAAAATTAATGGCACATTTGCCATTGTTTGGATATTCAGGGAAATTTGCATTCTTGCTCGTATCTTAAACATGAAAACAATAACACGCACAGAGTGTGTCTGTATCAAAGAGAGTTTTAAACTGATCTCAGTCCATATCAATATTTGCTCTTCATGCTTTAAGTGAAGATCTACTTTAAAGACAGCAGCGCGATTTGCTAAAGCAGCATATTCAGCGGGCATCCTATCACATGCACGCTGCGTGTGTGGAGGCAGTCAGTTTTGACCACAAAAGATGAGGTAAGCTGTTTGGATATCATGTATTTCACCGTTTACGACACTCCCATTTTCCTGTTTTTACATTAGAAGCGGCATTTTGATTGTCAGAAATACATGTTTGGTTTTAATGTTACTTTAAGTTGGGGTAGAATTAAATAAATGCCAAAACTCAGAATTGTATTTGCATACCCCCCCCCGACATCTCACGTACCCCCAGGGGTACGTGTACCCCAGTTTGAGAGCCACTGATTTAGGAGACACTTTTATCCAAAGCGACTTGCAAATGAGGACAATGAAAGCAATCAAAATCAACAAAAGAGCAATGATATGCAAGTGCTATAACAAGTCTCAGTTAGCTTAACGCAGTTTTTTTATTATATAATAAATAAAAAAAATTAAAAAAACGAAAAAGAATAGAGCAAGCTATTGTTAGAGGCATTTTTTGCTTTTGATAATTGTATAATAAATATAAAGAAAACAAAAATATATTACACAAAAAGATTAGAAAAGCTAGTTAGTTTTTTTTATTTTTATAGAATTAGAATAGAGAGTGCTAGAGTTAGAGGGTCAAAAAAAAGATGTCTTTTTAGCCAATTCTTGAAGATGGCTGAGGACTCAGCTGCTCGGATTGAGTTGGGCAGGTCATTCCACCAGGAGGGAACATTTAATTTAAAAGTCTGTGAAAGTGATTTTGTGCCTCTTTCAGATGGCACAATAAAGTGACGTTCACTTGCAGAATGCAAGCTTCTAGAGGGCACATAAGTCTGAAGTAAT
>NW_015505954.1:421326-437454 GCF_001515645.1 Sinocyclocheilus grahami
ATCATAACTCCAAGGTTTCTGGCTGTTTTTGAAGGAGTTATGGTTGGTGTGCCTAACTCGATGGTGAAATTGTGAAGAAACGATGGGTTTGATGGAACCACAAGCAATTCTGTCTTGGCAAGGTTGAGTTGAAGGTGATGGTCCTTCGTCCAGCAAGAAATGTCTGTTAGACAAGCTGAGGTGCAAGCAGCTAGCGTCACCAAGATGGCACTGCTGAGTTCGGACGCCATCCAGGTCGCTCCACTTAGACACTTAGATTATTTACTTTTGTACTTTCTTTTGCTCTCTCTTTTTACACATATATCGTCTGCACTGATCATTTACGACAATACGACAAATTTGGACATTGGACACCGCTACACTAACCTGTTTCAGGACACTTTATCCTCCTACCCATCGTGGCCATCTGAGATTCTCCGGAACGCCGAGATGAACAATGGCCACCTGAATAACCCACCGCGGCGAAGGATTAAGAAACACCGTGGGAAGCGCACTGGGATTCGCAACAGACTGAGGCAAAGAGCACACAGCCCTCCTCTGCCGAGCATCCTACTTGCCAATGTCCAATCCTTAGAGAATAAGGTGGATGATCTCAGAGCCAGGATAAGTTTCCAATGGGACATCAGGGACTGTAACATCCTTTGTTTGTCTGAAACATGGCTAACGACCTCGGTCCCGGACTCTGCTGTACCGCCGTCTGATAACTTCTCTGTTTTTAAGGATGGACAGAACAGCCGAGGCCGGTAAATCCAAAGGTGGTGGAGTGTGTTTCATGACTAACAAGAAATGGTGTGACCCCAGGAATATCTCCACTCTGTCGCGCTCCTGCTCACCTCATCTGGAACATTTATCCGTTATTTGCCACCCATTCTATCGGCCCTGGGAGTTTTCATCGATCATTGTTACTGCTGTTTACATTCCACCACAGGCAGACACCAGCTTGGCTTTGTCTAAGCTTCACGATGTGCTCAGTGTTTACATTAACAAACATCCTGACGCTGCTTTTATCATCGCGGGGGACTTTAACAAAGCCAACCTCAAGCGGGTCATGCAGAACTTTTATCAACATATATCCTGTCCAAATAGAGGACCGAATACACTGGATCATTGCTACTCTCAGTATAAGAATGCCTACAAAGCTCGCTCACTACCGGCTTTTGGCAATTTCCTTACACCGGGAATATAATCAAAGGCTCGTTCAAGAACCCCCGGTGCAGAGAGTAGTGACGCGCTGGTCCTCCCACTCAGAAGCTATGCTACAGTTGGCTCTTGATGACGTCGACTGGGACATGTTCCGAGCGAGTTCATCTGACATCAGTGAGTTCACGGATGTAGCCTTAAGCTTTGTAAACACGCTAACCGAACAAGCAACAGATACAAAAACTATAAGGATCTTCTCAAATCAAAAACCATGGGTGGACAGAACAATCCGTGCTGCAGTAAACAAACACACTGAACAATACAACGCCGATCTGTCGTCGGGGAACATGAGTGAGTACAAAGCATCATGCTATGATCTCCGACGGGTGGTAAGAGCCGCCAAACTCCGATACAGGGAGCGAATAGAGTCCCATTTTCAGCTCAATGACTCCCGACGCATGTGGCAGGGACTGAGGACCATCTGTGCCTTTGGAAATTAATCCTCTGCAGTTGTGAGAGCAGACCCGTTGCTGGGTGACGAGTTAAACTCTTTCTACAGCCACTTTGAATGCAATCGAGGCAGCGTGTCAGGAAGCTGCAGACAGAGCAGCGATAATCATAATTCTGTCTTGGCAAGGTTGAGTTGAAGGTGATGGTCCTTCGTCCAGCAAGAAATGTCTGTTAGACAAGCTGAGGTGCAAGCAGCTAGCGTCACCAAGATGGCACTGCTGAGTTCGGACGCCATCCAGGTCGCTCCACTTAGATTGTGCTTTTATTTACTTTTGTACTTTCTTTTGCTCTCTCTTTTTACACATATATCGTCTGCACTGATCATTTACGACAAAAGAACACTTTTGGACATTGGACACCGCTACACTAACCTGTTTCAGGACACTTTATCCTCCTACCCATCGTGGCCATCTGAGATTCTCCGGAACGCCGAGATGAACAATGGCCACCTGAATAACCCACCGCGGCGAAGGATTAAGAAACACCGTGGGAAGCGCACTGGGATTCGCAACAGACTGAGGCAAAGAGCACACAGCCCTCCTCTGCCGAGCATCCTACTTGCCAATGTCCAATCCTTAGAGAATAAGGTGGATGATCTCAGAGCCAGGATAAGTTTCCAATGGGACATCAGGGACTGTAACATCCTTTGTTTGTCTGAAACATGGCTAACGACCTCGGTCCCGGACTCTGCTGTACCGCCGTCTGATAACTTCTCTGTTTTTAAGGATGGACAGAACAGCCGAGGCCGGTAAATCCAAAGGTGGTGGAGTGTGTTTCATGACTAACAAGAAATGGTGTGACCCCAGGAATATCTCCACTCTGTCGCGCTCCTGCTCACCTCATCTGGAACATTTATCCGTTATTTGCCACCCATTCTATCGGCCCTGGGAGTTTTCATCGATCATTGTTACTGCTGTTTACATTCCACCACAGGCAGACACCAGCTTGGCTTTGTCTAAGCTTCACGATGTGCTCAGTGTTTACATTAACAAACATCCTGACGCTGCTTTTATCATCGCGGGGGACTTTAACAAAGCCAACCTCAAGCGGGTCATGCAGAACTTTTATCAACATATATCCTGTCCAAATAGAGGACCGAATACACTGGATCATTGCTACTCTCAGTATAAGAATGCCTACAAAGCTCGCTCACTACCGGCTTTTGGCAATTTCCTTACACCGGGAATATAATCAAAGGCTCGTTCAAGAACCCCCGGTGCAGAGAGCAGTGACGCGCTGGTCCTCCCACTCAGAAGCTATGCTACAGTTGGCTCTTGATGACGTCGACTGGGACATGTTCCGAGCGAGTTCATCTGACATCAGTGAGTTCACGGATGTAGCCTTAAGCTTTGTAAACACGCTAACCGAACAAGCAACAGATACAAAAACTATAAGGATCTTCTCAAATCAAAAACCATGGGTGGACAGAACAATCCGTGCTGCAGTAAACAAACACACTGAACAATACAACGCCGATCTGTCGTCGGGGAACATGAGTGAGTACAAAGCATCATGCTATGATCTCCGACGGGTGGTAAGAGCCGCCAAACTCCGATACAGGGAGCGAATAGAGTCCCATTTTCAGCTCAATGACTCCCGACGCATGTGGCAGGGACTGAGGACCATCTGTGCCTTTGGAAATTAATCCTCTGCAGTTGTGAGAGCAGACCCGTTGCTGGGTGACGAGTTAAACTCTTTCTACAGCCACTTTGAATGCAATCGAGGCAGCGTGTCAGGAAGCTGCAGACAGAGCAGCGATAATCATGTAATCACTGTGTCGGAGGACGAGGTTCGGAGGACCCTAAAGCGAGTGGACGTCAGGAAAGCAGCAGGTCCTGATGGGATTTCTGGCCGTGTTCTGAGGTCATGTGCTGATCAGCTGGCTGGTTTGTTTACATCCATCTTTAATGAGTCCCTTGCTACCTCGGTGGTTCCCACCCCCTTTAAAAAAATCTGTCATCATCATCCCTGTGCCTAAGAATAATAACCCCTCTTGCCTGAATGACTATCGTCCAGTTGCCCTCACGTCAATAGTCATGAAGGTCTTTGAGAAACTTATAAAGAACAACATTTGCTCCTCCATCCCTGATACTTTGGACCCTCTTCAATTTGCCTACCGCCCCAACAGATCTACTGAAGATGCCATCTCTCACGTCTTGCACTCTTCCATCATGCACATTGACAACAGCAATGGGAACTATGTAAGGCTGCTATTCATCGACTATAGCTCAGCTTTCAATACTATAATCCCCATCAAGCTAGCTTCTAAACTCACAAACCTCGGCCTGAATTCTTCACTCTGCAACTGGATTCTAGATTTTCTCACTGGTAGACCTCAAGTGGTGAAAGTAGGCCAGTTCACCTCCAACTCCATCACCCTCAATGTGGGAGCTCCACAGGGCTGTGTCCTGAGTCCTCTGGTCTACTCTCTCTACACACATGACTGCGTGTCTTCCCACAGCTCCACATCTATTATCAAATTTGCTGATGATACTGTGGTTCTGGGTCTCATTTCCAAAAATAATGAGGCCGCATACTTGGATGAGGTAGAGTAACTGTACCATCTGCGACAGCTGAGAAAATTCAGGGTTTCGCCAGCAATCCGGAAAACTTTCTATTCAGGGGCCATAGAAAGTGTATTGACTCAGTTTATCTCAGTGTGGTATGGGAAGAGCTCTAGTCAAGATTGCAAAGCCCTGCAGAGAGTTGTGCGCTTAGCTGAGCACATCTCAGGGTCTGCTCTCCCCTCTCTACAGGACATCTATCTCAAACGCTGCAAAAGCAGAGCTGTTAAAATCATCAAGGACTCCAACCACCCTGTTAACTGTCTTTTCATTTTGCTGCCATCTGGTAAGCGCTTCCGTAGCCTGATGGCAAAAACCGAGAGACTTAGGAGGAGCTTCTTCCCCCAGGCCATCAGGCTCCTAAACTCAATCTCAGTCTCTTAACACCAACATGACTTCACTTAATTATCAGTAAGATAATTAATATACTAACATTGTCACTTGCACACAGCAATTTCTGTAATATTTTATTTATTTACTTTTCTACCTCTATTGCTGCTATGTAACTACCCTGTACAACCTGTTTGCACATTCTTCTCTTGTACATTCCTGCTTATCTTAATATTTATTAAGTCTACAGTATATTTTCTATCTACAGTTTTATTTTATTCTTATTTTTTTTATCTTACTTTTTCCATAACCTATATTTATAAATAATGTTCTTGTGTTTGTATTCTTTAATCATTTCACTGTCCATGGAGCGGACCTGACTTACTGCTGGTCATATATTCTCTATATAACCATGTATGTGACAAATAAAAAATATTGAATCTTGAATCTTGAATGAGAGGTAAAGTTGAGTGTCATCAGCATAGTAGTGATATGAAAAGCCATGTTTCTGAATGACATAACCTAGTGATGCCATGTAGACAGAGAAGAGAAGTGGTCCAAGAACTAAGCCCTAAGGCACCCCAGTAGTTAGATGTTGTGACTTGGACACCTCAACTCTCCACCTTGAATGACCTATCTGAGAGCTAAGACTCAACCCACTTGAGTGCGGTTCCTGAGATGCCCTTTGCCAATAGGGTTGAAAGGAGGATATGGTGGTTAACCATGTCAAAAGCAGCGGACAGATCCAGCAAGATAAGTACTGAAGATTTGGAATACGCTCTTGCCAGTCTTAGGGCTTCAACAACTGAGAGCAAGGCAGTCTCGGTTGAATGTCCACTTCTAAAACCAGACTGGTTGCTGTCGAGGAGGTTGTTCTGTGTGAGAAAGGCAGAGACTTGGTTGAACACAGCTCGTTCAAGTGTTTTTGCAATGAAAAGAAGATGGGATCAAGCAGACAAGTAGTAGGATGATTAGAAAGGATGAGTTTGGAGACTGATTAAAGATAATCACTTTAATCAGATTAAAGTGATTATTACATTTTGAATATGGATATTTGTCTTACAAAAATGCATCGATTCGCTACAGGAGGCCTTTGTTCACCCCCCGGAGCCGTGTGAGACACTTTTTTTGATGCATGGGCGCTTTTTATTTAACTTCTTTTGGACTGAAGCAATGCAACACACGCTGACTGCAATGATAGAGCTTGAAAGATCAAAGGCAATTTTTATATAACTCCAACTGGATTCGTCTGAAAGAAGAAAGTCATATACACCTAGGATGCCTCGAGGGTGAGTAAAATGCAGCCTAATTTTCATTTTTGGGTGAACTAACCCTTTAATGTAACTTGCCTATAGTGAAATGCAGTCTCCTTTTTCACAAAGTAAATATTGAACTTGTGCATCATTCTCCAGCTTTTTGAAGTTGGGACAAATAATTTAAAATTTGGGAAAGAACTGTTTTTGAATGTCATTAAAGTTAGAGCAGGTGGTTATGAAGTGTTGCTCTGTTTCTACTTCTCCTTGGTTACAGTACAGGCATAACATGCTCTCTCTGGGCAGCCAGCTCTGCCTCTCTCTATAGCTAGGCTGTGGTCACTGAGTCTGTACCTTGTCATGTTTTTTTTCTCCCTTTGTGATCTCACTGTGCTCAGATATTCTGCTGTTGTGTAATCTCTCTTTAGGGCCAAATAGCATAGCAGTTTACTTTGATTTTGTATTGTTTCGTTCCAATAAGCTAGGTAGATGTATTTTTGTGCATGAATCATTTGGATGGGCTGGATTCTGTGGATGAGGGTGTCAGTGTCCTGAGGCTGGTTATTATTAGTTGTGTTAGTCTGGTTAGTCTGTTTGTGGAGCCTCGGGACCATCTGAATGAGGGGGCTCTTTTCAGAATTAATTTCATGGTTTTTAAGGGCTTTAAAATGATAAGTGTTGGGGTCACTCAAGTTTACCTGTAGATGCATCCAAAATTTGATGGCTCTTTTGGAGTTATGAAGGGTATTGGCCTAATTCTGCCCAGCATGCATCATTAGGTGTGTTTCTCTGTACTCTAAGGTGTAAGGGTAATAGGTAAATTTAGCTCAAAGGGAATCATTTAAGATTTTAAAGGGAATTTGGACAGAATCACTGTTTTACGGCTGATCACTGAGACGGCCAGCGATTCATTGAACGAGCCGTATGACATCAATTCCGCAATGGATATCAATATCCAAAATATAGTGAAAACACTATTTATTAGCACAGTAACAAGATCGACAGTTTAAGACATTAACTTGTAAGCACAAAACACAAGATACTTCTCTTTTCAATATAAATAAGGCTTTATTGGATAAATCTAAGACATATAAACTAATCTAACACATAAACACACACATTCACAGAAGTTGCAGAAAGACAGAAAGTGAGGAAATAATTAGTTTAAGAGAATGAAAATGTGAAATCCCAAGTTTACAGCAATATGTGCAATTGCATAGATCTGAATAACCATCAATCACTTAATTAACCCTCGCATTGAGTTCCTCAGTTAGGTTAAAATTTATATTAAATGCACCAGTTCAGCTAGGATCTGGAGGTACTTGCGTTGCATTGCCTGTACGGGGATTCCCTTTGTTGTGGTCCTTGCAGAACAGGGGGTTTCCCGCGGTTGCTGATTGGCTGAAAGTTCAGTCTTGGGAAGACAGTGGTTGGGTGTTGGCTGACGACGCGGAGCTGTGGTCTGAAGTTGAAGTTTAGACGGCACTCTTTCTGAGACACGGCTTTGGGCAAAACTTAACTCGGAACACACAAAACTCTCAACAGAAAATAAAATAAACTAAAGTAAAGAAATAGAAGTAAAGTTTGACAAGACTAGGTGGCGTTTCTCCTCATGGTTTTGGAGGAGCTGGCGTGTAGCACGCTCAAAAAGCTAAAGAAGCATGATTAAAAAGCATAGCTCAAAGCTATGACTAAAAAGAAGAGAGTGAAACAAAGAGCGAGCAAAGAAGGGGGTTGAAGAAGAGAGCTTTTTTGATGGTGTCCCGAGTATTTAAACTGGGCTTTTGGACACCTCCCATATGGTGTTTTGACCAATTAGATGTTGTCTTTGCTCGGGGTGTTGTATATTTCTCCTCCCCATTCATAAATCAAATGTTATCTTATCAGTCACATGGTACGAGTTTTTCCCGCTCTTGCAGAGTATAATTTTAGACATGATTTCTATAACAAGAATATGATGCATTTGACAAAGAATTGATTGGAAGAAACGTTACAAGCAAGTAGATTCAAACACATACATACCCAACATGAATATAATCCTATAAACTATTCAATAGTTATTCGAAATACATACACAAAACTTCAACCCAAGGTATGTGCAGTTTGTAGCTTGATCAATTTTGGTCATACCGAGGGTGAAATTGTATTTCTCTCTCTCTCTAAAAAAAATGCTATGAACATGTACTGCTAATAAACATAACATGTACTGTAACATAACATACCACAATTTACCTTAATGATAAACATATGGAATAAAATATTATTAAATGTGATGCTTCACATTGTTTTCAGAATTGCTTTTTATAATTTTTTTTCTCTTTTCAAACTGTTCTATTGAAAATTTAAGGAATAGATCACCCAAGATGAAAATTTACTCACCCTCAGGCCATCCACAATGTAGATGAGTTTATTTCCTCATCGGAACACATTCAGAGAAATTTAGCATTACATCACTTACTCACCAGTGGATCCTCTGCAGTGAATGAGTGCCATCAGTCCAAACAGCTGATAAAAAACTTCACAACAACACATCAAAATGTAGAAACAATTTTTACTCAGAAATTGCAAGTGAATTTCAGAAACAATTACAAAGAATTAGCAAGTAACACATTGAATTAAACATCAAATAAAAAAAAACTAATACTATATATTTTTTAAATAATGTACTCCAATAATCCTTGTTTCATTTACACATTTGAAAAATCATCTTTTCAGTGTACTTTACTGACATTTCTCCATTCTCTACACTGTAAAACCGAACGAGTTATTATAACTAATTTTATTTGAGTAAACAAGTTGCCTCAATTCATTTAAGACACATTTTAGAATTGAGTTCTGTAAACTTATTTCACTTGAGTTCACTAAACGAATATTTCCTAAAATACAATTCAACTCTTTTCTACAAATCAATTATTTTATACAGCTGAAACTCTTTAGCACAATGATAACCCCACTAATCTATAATAGAGAACTGGATTGCTCATGACGTCATAAAAGTGAAACCACCATGCCGCCATATTGGTATTCCCAAGTATTCCCATATATTATATTGAATTAATAGGAAATCGTACAATTTTAATGAGAAAACATCACCTAACATGTCAGCGTTTTTATATCTGAAGTACATTTGAAAAATGCAAACATCCTATGCATGCAGATGGTTATTTGTTGAATGTCGGGAATTTCCCCTGCAGTTACATTAATCTACATTACAGTAGTGAACATCAGATGAACATGATAAACATCGAACAGATGAAATCTTCAACATATGCACTTCAAATGACAAAGTGTTCATTCTGAAATCTGAATGAAGATTTATGCCTTGTATACACATAACTTAATTTGCCTTGTACAGTTATTCCCTGTTTATGTTATTTTGTTAGTGTATATAATTGTACAGTAGGCTATAACTGCAAATGTTTCAACAATGATTTCGTTAACAGCATTCATTTTGAAGCAGGTAATGATTTAAACGTTGGTTAAATTAATGATAAATTCAACATACACTGAACAAAATTATAAACGCAAAACTTTTGTTGGCCACAATAAAAGGCCACTCTAAAATGTGCAGTTTTATCACACAGCACAATGCCACAAGATGTCGCAAGTTTTGAGGGAGCGTGCAGATGGCATGCTGACTGCAGGAATGTCCACCAGAGCTGTTGCCCATGAATTGAATGTTCATTTCTCTACCATAAGCCGTCTCCAAAGGCATTTCAGATAATTTGGCAGTACATCCAACCTGCCTCACAACCGCAGACCACGTGAAACAAACCAGCCCAGGACCTCCACATCCAGCATCTTCACTTCCAAGATCGCCTGAGACCAGCCACCCGGACAGCTGCTGCAACAATCGGTTTGCATAACCAAAGAATTTCTGCACAAACTGTCAGAAACCATCTCAGGGAAGCTCATCTGCATGCTCGTCGTCCTCATCGGGGTCTCGACCTGACTGCAGTTCGTCGTCGTAACCTACTTGATGCAAATGCTCACATTCGATGGCGTCTGGCACTTGAGGACTGAGGTGTTCTCTTCACAGATGAATCCCGGTCACACCAGATACTGACTGATTTTCGGACCCCCCCCGGACCACCCAATACAGTGAAACTGCACATTTTAGAGTGGGCTTTTATTGTGGCCAGCCTAAGGCACACCTGTGCAATAATCATGCTGTCTAATCAGCATCTTGATATGCCACACCTGTGAGGTGGATGGAGTATCTCGGCAAAGGAGAAGTGCTCACTAACACCGATTTAGACAGATTTGTGAACAATATTTGAGAGAAATAGGCCTTTTGTGTACATAGAAAAAGTCTTAGATCTTTGAGTTCAGCTCATGAAAAATGGGGGCAAAAACAAAAGTGTTGCGTTTATAATTTTGTTCAGTGTATATACATAAAATTTTACCCCAATGAAAACTGTAATGTTAGTAAAACGCCATAGAATTTGCGCAGATAGTCTGGGATGCTTAATCAGGACATTAAACATATACACATCATAACTTATTCAGAGAAATAACTCTGACTGCATACGGTATGGACTTGAAGAGATGAAGCTTTATTTCCAAGATGATGCCTGGTAAGCTCTGAATTTCAATACAACATAGAGCAATGTAGTAACAGTGGCTTGTATTTTATTACTCATTGTATATTTGAATCAATTTCTGATACTAATACCAGATATATGTCCTGCATTATTACATACATAAATACATTTTATGTTGGAACAGTTACCTGTGTCTCAGTGCGCAGCAGACACACCCACCTAAACAATTTAAATATATTGCTTATCCTGCCCGATAAGACCATAAACATTGCAGATAACTTCTGAAGTAACAATTAATTTACATACAAATCTTTAAATCTTGTGTTACTAATACGCTTCAAATCAGGCGATTTTAAGTCAGTGTTTTGGCTGTCAATCAATGATGCTCTCTGCCGGTAGGGAATAGTACGATGTCCGCTCGAACACTTCCAGTGGCTTCACCGCCTGATGGCAGTTTAGATCGCAATGAGCAATCCAGTCTTTATATAGATCAGTGGATATCCCAAAAGGGTCTGGTTGCAGACTTGCGCTCACACTCTCAGACTTCTCAGACTTGCACTCTCAGACACTTGCACTTCCGCTAGCGACGTCACTTGCAGTTTTTATTTTTTTATTTTGTTCTATTTATGTATTACTTTTTGTTTGAATCTCTCAACATTTTACAACAGTAGCCAGGTGGTGAAGACAAGACAAAAGAAACTAAATTACGAATTGACTTGCAATCGCCACTTGCACTCTCCGATACCTGCGACGTCACTTGCAATCGACACAAATCGTGCGTGTTGCCAATGGAACCAAGATGCTGTGTTGGTGATTAAATGATTAAAACTAATTTTGTACCGTAATGTACCTGGGTGCTGCAAGAAAAAGACAAGACCCGCAAACCCGTGGCTACAGAACAGCAGAATATGAATGCAATGCACAAAGTCTCAAATATGTACAGGCAAGCAGGCGAGCCCAGAATAAACGCAACACGAACAGTTTCGTGTTAAGCGTTTTTCCATATAGAATAAACTGTCTACAGCTCTTTTATATCATTGTCTTTGTCCATTAAGCTACATTACGTGTTTTATTTATAATGATTTTCTATGAGAGGAAAATGTTTAACGTGCAATTTAACGCATTGCGTTCTGGGCTCGTCTGCTTGCCTGTACGGAGTTGATCCTTTTAAAATCACTTAATGCATTTCATAATGCACGTTCATATTTGCTGTTCTGTATATACTTTGAGTCAACAACAAGACATATAGGCTACTGAATTGTCTTTATCATCCCTTATTATGACACATTAAGCGTTTTGCTGTATGGGAGGACAAGTGAAAGTTTGCGCATTGTGTTCATCGCCATCTGCTTACCTTGTAGTACATTATATAATAACTATATATCGAATTTGATCTTTTAATTGCACTTAATGTATCTTAATACATTAAGCCATAATTACGTGTTTATGTTTTTCTACAGGAGGAAAATGCTTAACGAGAGACTTTGTGCATTGCGTTCATATTCTGCTGTTCTGTAGCCACGGATTTGCGGGTCTTGTCTTTTTCTTGCAGGACCCTGTATGTTATAGTACTAAATTAGTTTTAATCGTTTAATCACCACCACAGCTTATTGTCTCCATTGGCAACATGCACGATTTGTGTCGATTGCAAGTGACGTCGCAGGTATCGGAGAGTACAAGTGACATTGTAAGTTAGTTTCTTTTTTCTTGTCTTAACTTTTCACCACCTGGCTACTGTTGTAAAATGTTGAGAGATTCAAACAAAAAGTAATCAATAAAAATAACAAAATAAAAAATAAAAAAGACTGCAAGTGATGTCGCGAGTGGAAGTGCAAGTGTCTGAGAGTACAAGTGCAAGGCTGCAGCCAGACCCTTCTCGGATATCCCCCCAAAATCACACAGAAATCACAACATAACAACAATAAAGACTAACAAATCTCCCCTTATATTAATCTTGTGCAAAACATCTAACAATTTATGTCAACATTTCCTCTCCTTCCACAGTCTGAGGCAAAGCAGGCTGGGAACAGGAAATCTCAGATTGAGTTCTGCTTAATATAATTAGTTAGTGAGTTCACATAACGTTTTCTATTAGGTGCAATGAACATTCAGAAATATTTGAGTAAAATGAACTCATTTTTTGTAATAAATTTGACTGTAATTGTCAGAATGTCTGGTAGAATTCAGTTCAGGGCAACTGGAAATGCTTATAAAAGTGAAAATTGAAAATATGGCTATATGAAATGAAGTGCAAAGTCTTATGAGGAGAGAGAGAGATGTGTCATGCCGCCTCTTACAGCTGTGACATCCGTCGTCAAAGCAGACTCTTTAAAGCAAACCACATCTGACTGGTAATGTAGTCAGTGTGGACATCTGCCATGAGCAACAGGGCCAAAGCACAAAATGTCTCCTCCAGGGATGGGCTGGGATGGCATGGTGGAGGTGGGGGATGTTAAGGTGAAAGGATAGCTAATGAATAAGTTTGCCTCTTTTTAAAGAACACACTTGGCAGATTATTGCTGAAAGATGTTTTGTAAAAAAGCGAATAAAAAACCCCCCCAAAACAAACAGAATTTTAAGTTTATATATATATATATATATAGTACATGTGCATTTATGTACAGTATGTATGTATTTATTTTCACAAAAGTCCTGAAAGAGACAAAGAGAACCCAAACAAGCAAATGAGACAAATATTAATTGAGAAAAAAATTGGGACAAAAGTATGTGAATCTTTGCTTTCAGTATCAGGTGTGACCCCCTATTGCAGCAATAACTGCAGCTAAACGTTTCTTGTAACTGGTAATCAGTGCTGCACAACGCTTTGTTGAAATTTTTGTCCATTGCTCAGTACAGCACCACTTCAACTCTGTGATGTTGGTGGGGTTTCTCCTATGAACTGCTTGCTTCAGGTCCTTCCACAAAATTTCAATTGGATTAAGGTCCGGACTTTTGATTCGACCATTCCGAAACATTAACTTTGTTCTTCTTTAACCAGTCTTTGCTGCTTGACCCACTTTGTCTTGAGATTCAGTTCTCGGACAAATGTCCTGACATTTTCCTTTGCTGGTATAGCTCAGAATTCATTCATCAATGATGGTAAGCCGCCTTGGCCCAGATGCAGCAAAACAGGCCCAAACCATGATACTACCATGTTTCACAGACAGGATTGGATACATTGTTTTCCTTTCTCCAAACATAACACTTCTCATTTAAACCAAAAAGTTATATTTTGGTCTCATTCATTCTCAAAACATTTCTCCAATAGCTCTCTGCCCAGACAGGCAGCAATGTTCTTTTTGGAGAGCAGTGGCTTTCTCCTTGCAACTCTGCCATGCACACCATATTTGTTCAGTTCTCCTGATGGTGGACTCATGAATATTAACATTAGCCAATGTGAGAAAAGCCTTTAGTTGCTTAGAAGTTACGCTGTGGCCATTTGCAACTTTGCAGGCTATTACACGTCTTGCTTTGGAGTGATCTTTGTAGGTCAACCACTCTTGGGAACAGTGGTCCGGTATCTCCTCCATTTGTACACAATTTGTCTGACTGTGAATTTGTGGAGTCCAAACTCTTTAGAGATGAGCATCAGCAACTCTTTTTTGAGGTCTTCCGAGATCTCCTTTGTTTGTGCCATGATTCTCTTCCACAAACATGATCAGACTTTGATAAATCCCTGTTCTTTAAACAAAACAGGGCACACACTGACACCTGATAGTCATCTCAGTGACTGAAAACACCTCTGAACAGATGGACTCTAATTTCACCTTCAAATTAACAGCTAATCCTAGAAATGTACATAATTTTGCCACTCACAGAAATGTAATATTACATAATTTTTCTGAATAAATACAAGACAAAGTATATATTTTTGTCTCGTTTGTTTGATTTGGTTCTCTTTGTCAACTTTCAGGACTTGCATGAAAACGTCTCGAGGTTACATATGTAACCATGGTCCCCCGAAGGGATTGAGATGCTGTGTCGAACGCTTTAGGAATGCCCCCGGCGAGACACCGTACTGAAGCATGTGTGAAATCAGTTCAATAGCGAAGCGAGATGTCACAAGGAAGCATAAAGGCACATTCGGCAAGCGCACATGTTAGCTTCTGCGGAAGCGAGCGCCTGCAGGGAGTATGGCAGGGAGAAGCAGCATCTCGTTCCCTTTGGGGAACCATGGTTACATACGTAACCTCGAGACATTCCCCTTCAGGAACTCGAGCTGCGTCGAATGCTTTGGGAACGAGAATACCGACTGTGTACTGGGTTGTCTGCTCCCTGATTGAGATGCACAGGGATGTAGACTGCTCTTAGCGAGAGGAACTTTCCCTGAGCCCACGGGAGGACTTGCATCGAAGACCCCCCTGTCGATTTATGTAAGAGACCACCGATGTGTTGTCTGTGTGGACAAGCACATCATGCTCCCTTAGATCTGGAAGGAAGTGTTTCAGAGCTCGAAACACGGCCAACATCTCCAGGCAGTTGATGTGCTACATGATATGATGGCCTTCCCACAGACCTCGGTCAGAGCGGCCGCTCATGACTGCTCCCCAACCTGTGAGGGAGGCGTCAGTTGTTAGCATTACATGACGACAAGGAGCCCCCAGCGATGGGCCTTGAGACAGGAACCAAGGTTTCCTCCACATGTCTAAGGCACGTAAGCATCGCCGCGTGACCTTGATTTTGCGAAGTGAGTTGCCCCTTGGGGAAAACCCCTTGGCCCTGAGCCACCACTGCAAGGGTCTCATGTACAGCAGGCCAAAAGGTATCAGATTGGATGCAGCTACCATCAGACCAAACAGTCTCTGAAACTGTTTGACAGTAAGTGACTGGCCTTCTCTCACTCCCCTCACGAGGAGCCAGCGCCGCATCCACACACTTTGTGAAAGTGCGGGGTGAGAGTGATAGACCAAACGGAAGAACCCGATATTGGTATGATTCGCCCCCGAAAGCAAACCTCAGGAACTTCCTGTGTTGAGGAAGGATGGATACATGGAAGTATGCGTCCTTGAGATCTATCGTGACAAGGCTCTCTAGTGCCCTCATCTTAGAGGGCGAGCTCTCTCGTGCCGTACCGTTGTGAGCTCCCGCTCAGCAGTCCCAAAGACCTGGGGGCGGCAAGGGAGGAAGCACTGGAATGCCGCCACCTGTTTCTTCACTTCCTGTAACCTCTCGACGACAGTGTCTACTGCGCCGCCGAAGAGGACAAAAGCTCACAATCATGGCAGGCAGCCCCCTCGAGAGCTACCTGTGCATGCTCCACTCCCAAACAGACGATGCACAAATCGTGTGTATCCCCACCCCACGACTTGAAACGCCGTCCGCTCGCCATATTTGCTTTAGATTTAAACTTTGACATTTTTCTCACTTGCTATATGGAGTTTTACTGACTGACTGAGTGCTTTGCATACATTCACATACACACACACACACACACACACACACACACACACACCACAGACACTCTCGCTGAAGACAGTGAAGAGCAATAGCTAACCTTGCCGGATGCGCCTTTATGCTTCCTACTTGCTCACGTCACCCCACTCGTGACGTCTCGCTTCTCTATTGGACTGATTTCACACATGCTTCAGTACGGTGTCTCGCCGGAGGCGTTCCCAAAGCATTTGACGCAGCTCGAGTTCCTGAAGGGGAACCTGATCATGTTTGGGGTCATATTTATGCAAAAATATAGAAACAAAATTATATATATATACATATTAATATATATATATATATACATATTAATATATATATATATATATATATATATATATATATATATATATATAT